>NW_026705726.1:300000-457576 GCF_029867415.1 Vicia villosa | reverse complement strand
GAGTTGGTTAAAACCTGTCCTAGAATAGTATTCGGGTTCTATGATCCTTGGAGGTAACATCTCAATACGGCGCTCGAACGGCCGATCAAAATATTCCTCGAGGATAACTAACTTCGATCAATTTCAAAGCTAGCCACTTCATAGGCCACAAGTCAAGTTCAACTAAAAAGGTTCTAAGACAAATTAGTGTTTAATGACATTTCGGAAGCCTAATATACTCCTTGATCGTTTTCAAGGGACATCAGTATAAACCAAAGTATCGCACTAACAATGACTACCAGATCAACCGCATCGGTACATGCCGTACAGTTTCCTTGGTCTATTGTCATATACTTAAGGTATCTCGAGATTCGGGTTAGAATCTTCCACACAAGCAAAATACCCAAACAAACCTTTGAAAAATAGAGCAATCAAGTCAAACAATTGAAAACATCGAAGTGACTTATTCCCTTAAGGTAACCCCTTTTGAAAACATTTTGTTTTTTGAAAGTATCTCCCCAGAAGAGTCGCCAGTTCTGTGGACCTCCGTTTTTTTTCGGGCCATACCTCTGAGCGGGAGAGATACGTGAACTGACTCTTTTTTATCGCTTATGCTTTCGCATTTTTGAAAATTCACAGAGTCGCCACCGACCTTTTATTTTATCCAATTAAGGAAAGGTTTATAAAAGAAACAGAAAAAAGACCTTTAAGAAATTCTGGGTAAGGGGGTAGGTTATACAAAGGGAAGGTGTTAGCACCCTTTGTATCCATGGTTATCCATGGGCTCTTAAGTTTGCTTAGCTCACTTGTTTTTCGATCACTTTTCAATTGCTTTAGAATGCTCATATGTGGTTTCAAATACCTTTGTAAATTGAATTTGTAATGATCCTTGTGCGGATGTATACAAAATGCTTTTTTATCTTTCGAAAGATGTTTTGAAAAGAACGTTAACTTTGTAATGATCCGTGTTTGGATGTATACAAAGTATTGTCTTTTTGGAAAGTTTTGTTTTGAAAAACAACAGTGTATGAGAATTTTGTTTGTTTTGATTTGAGCAAGCAAACTAGGAGGTCTACCCTGAGTTGTAAGGTCTTTATCCTTATTTCCTTTAAAAATCTATCCTTTCACCGGATATAAACAAAAGGTTCGATTTTGTACTCAAAACAGCGGAATTTTGACTTTGATTTTGAAAAGAATGAGAAGGGATTACCTTAAAAGGTGCAAGTGTAATTGTGTTTGGATTCAGATATTTTATCTTTGAAGTTAGTGATCTAACGGTTCAATTTTATCTTTGACATACACGCAGTTTATATTTGCTGGAAATTAAAATGCGGAAATGTAAAGTGCGGAAAGTAAATCTACGTTATTACATCGATTGTGCAGGAAATGTAAACTAGCCTATTTACATGATTTTGATAACCTATACATTTATCTAGGAATTTAAATTGCAAGAAAAATAAAAGGCATATTTTTGGATTTTTTATGATTGATTTTAATTATAATTAATGCATGATTAATTAAATTAAAATGAAGAAAAAAAGATGAAAATAGATTTAAACCTAGGAATTAAGTTTAAAATATGTACCAAATATTTGTCAATTAATTTTAAAACAAAACTAATTTTTTGGAATTTTTTTAAATTGATTTGAAATTGATTAAGCTAATTAATACATAATTATACAAATAATTATACAAATAATTAAAACTCAAAGAGAAAATTATTCAAAATATGTAAAAAATTAGTTTATAATATATAAACAATATTTTATATATGTAACAATTTTTTTTATGATTTTTTGATTGGTTAGAATAATTAAAAAGCAAATGTATAAATATATACTAATTAATTATGCAAAATATTGAAATTTTGAAGAAAAATAAAATATTTTTGTTTCAGAAAATAATATATTATTTTAGAAGTCTAAAAATATTTTTTGTGTATTTTTTGGATTTTTAAAACTATTTTTAATTAATTTTGCAAAGAAAATTAAAATAAAATAGAAAATAAAAGGATACTAATCAGATGTGGTTGATTGGAGAGTCCATGGTATGGACTGGCGTGTCAGGTGCGTTGGATGAGCTGGAAAGTGAATCTGAAGGCTCAGATATTGAGACACATGGCCATCAATACACCTGCAAAGCACTGGATTAGTGGAAAATTCAAAAGAACGCGCGCGCTGGCTGTCCAATGAGGTAGGGACACCTCATCATCTTCAACCTCTCGCTAGGACCTTTTATAGCGCTTTTATGAAAAGAGCGCTGTAATTGATGAGCTGCAGACCTGCAAAATAACGAATAGGGGTAAACCTAAAAATAAATTTGGCGCGACCTATCCATTCAACTCGTCTGATCCATACGAACTTAATGGTACCACTTAGATCCTCTAATTTTGCCTATTTCAGAAAGCTCTAATTGAGATTATGAACCCTAAAATGGTAACTTCGTGTGTAAGCGTCTAAAGCTCAATTAAAGTTCCAGAAATGATCTACACACCACACCAAGTTCAAATATATGTCTACATCGTGCTAGATATGCTTGTGTTATGAGATACAAGTCAGTTTTAGTTTGAGCAAATCGTGACCTGTGTAGCTCGATTCAGTGAGGTTTAAGACTTGCAATTGATTGGAATAGTTTCAGTGAAGCTCAGAGATGATGTTTGAATGCTTAGTTTGTATTGAAATTGACTGAAATTAAAAATTCGAATTTGAAATTTCTTTGAAAAGTTTAAGTGGTTACAAGCATGGTACAAGCATAAGAATGGCTCTGATTTCTGTTTTTTTTTATTGTGAAGTGTTATAGCCTTTATATAGACTATGTTGTGCTTAGAATTGAAGCCAAGAAGCATCTAGTTGCCTTTGTGGAATTCTTGATTTTTTATATTAAAAACCTTTGAATTATTGACCAAGTCTTCTTCTCTTCAATGCTCTTGCCTTGCTCTTCAATTCTCTGCAGAAAATCAGAGATTCCTTGGGTGAGTCATGCTTGGATTGTAAGCTACCCATTATCCATTCATTTTTATTTTAATTTAATCTTAAAATAAGATAAAATTAAGCAAAAAATGGATAAAAAAAGGTGTGGGCCTTGTCTTGGTCGTGGGAGGCCCATAATATTATGGAAATGATGTTTGAACCATGAAAACTTGGCCCCATTTGGAAAAAAAATACATTTTTGAGCAATGTTGATTTCATGCATTTTCCCAAAATTTAGCCAACTTCAACAAGGTGTAAATCCCTCAATTTTTTTCATATGAAGGAGATCTTGCACTTTTTGGAAACCTCAAAGAGTCCTCTAACCAATGCCTTTGGTCTCATGTCAAAATGATTTTTGATGCTCCTTGTGTGTCCTTTTGAAAAAAGTGTCTTTTTGTTGACTTTGAAAATGACCTGTAATGTCTTTGATCATATTTTTCAAATGGTGAATCCAATGACCATGGGATCAATGGCATTTGAAAGATAATTGAATTTCCTTCAAAATGAGCTTTGGTTTTAATTTTTTGGATGAAGGATGAGAGAGTTATGACCAGTCAAAGTTGAGTTGACTTTTCAGGCAAAAACCCTAATTTTGAATCTTAGGGTTTTGTTGATTTTTGATCTTTCCTTGATGAATTATGATCATACAATGATCAAATGATGAATCCTTTGACAAAATATGGACTTTGACAAAAAAATTTCATTTTTGACTGTCTGTTGACTTTTTTGGTCAAACGGGTCGTCTATTGACTGTTTGCGCTGCTGACGGTGCGTCTGAGTGAATTGAAGTTTGAAAATTTGTATGATGGTACTTTGAGATATATGGATGTGCATGAAATCCATTTGAGGTCTCAAAAGCTTGTTTCTCCTGTAAAAACAAGAAAACCCTAGTCAGAGACTGTTTGTGTAGGAGACAATTAAGCGTACCTGATTTTTGTGCAGTGTTGAGTCTCTGCTAATCGCGTGATATTCAGAAGACTTCTAGAACAAAAATCTTGGAATTTTGAATTGTGAAAGATTGATTTGATTGATGGTACAAAACACTGAGAATTGTACTGCCAGCAGTTTGGCTGTCAACTGACTGTTCAGGTATTGACGTAGCAGTTAGAGTGAAAAATCAACAGTCAAAGTTAATTTTCTTTTTTTGTTGTTTTTGTTTTATGTTTTATGTGAAAAATGAAAGTTTATTTACATGACTTGTTAAAAAAAACACAGACATAATAAATAACTAATATTTGCTGTATGCGGACAAAATTACCGATAATAACCCTGAAAACCATTTAATGCACAGAAAAATGAATATTTGACTGGCAGAAAACACATAAAATATTATCTGAGTAATTAAGCAATATTATGACAAATAGTACAACATTTAATACTGACAGTACAAATATTACATACTATATTGAACAGTACGACGAATAAACGGTACATTTAAGAAATAAGAAATACGGCAAATTTTAAGAATGACGATTGATAACCCATGCTACAAATAGTAACATGTAGATGATTGGGAGCATAAGCATCCCAGGTCCACAGTGTTCCGGGCTATGTAGACAGAAGAAAGACATGATCACCGTAGCAATGGTGATGACCATAAGAAAACACGTTTCCCACCGCTTCGCCATTTTGTCGGGGAAGAAGAAAGGATGGATTATGAAGTAGAAATTTGAGAGATGAGTTAGAATTTGATGTGAGATTTTTATGAAAAAATGAGAGGTATTTATAGAGTGGAAAGAAGGATAGAGACGTTGGGGAATGATGTGATTCCGTACAAAAGGAAAATTTGAGTGGAAGTAAGATTTGAAAGAAAGTGTATGATAGTGTTGGGAAAAAGAGAGATGTAGAGAATAAAGTTAGGATTTGATTTTTGAAAAGATTTTTGAAAATAATGGAATATAGTACAAAAATTAGTGGGAAACAAAAGATAATAATAATCTACTTATTACCAGTACAGTCTGAGTTTCCTGATTCTGCGCCTGCAAAAAGATTTAACTCTGTACCAATTGTGTCAGTACTATTTATCTGAAAATAAATAAATAGCATGTGTGAAGTAATAAACAGTATTTGGCGTTTGCGTAAGAATAAATTCAACTGCAAGCCAAATTACTGTATAAGAAAAATTCTAAAAACTAAGTATTTCATATGTCAGGATATTTGTTGAAATAAAAATCCATGATTATATGAGACTCTTAATTTCCAGATTCGAGTTTTCTTGAAAAAAGATGCGGGCAAATTTTGGGGTATAACAGGGATCATTAAGGGTATTCTTGGCATTTGGTTTCAACCGGAATGAAAGATTGATTATAAAAACAACTTTAGGGCAAGAGAGAAGGGACTTTTTGACAGATTAGAGAAAATAATACAAGAGAAGATTGGAGAAAGCAAGGGTTTGGGAGAGAAGAAGATCTTCATGAACGGAAGCAATTGAAGATTCAATCTCCTCCAATTTCTTGTAATGTCTTTATCCATTATTATGTTTTCTTTGAATTCTATGAGTAGCTAAACCCCCCAATGTTAGGGGGGTGGCTCTGATTTAACTTTGTAATGACTCTGAGTTTGCAATTTCAATAACAATCATGTTTTTAATTGTTGATTTATTCTCTTGATGTTTCTAATGCTTTTCCTTTCGGACAAATTGGAATTGATCTATGATTATCATTTAGGCGGACCACCAGTGATAATGCTTTCATGAGAATATGCTATAATAGATATTACCTAGGACTAGGAATACCTTATAGTAACCGGATATTATTGATAACTTAATTGCTTGATTTCATTGTAAACCTCTAAGGACTTAGGGTTTAGGATGAAGGATCAAAGGTTTTTTCACTAAGGACTTAGGATCAAACAACCTTAAGAACCGGTAATTGATTATTTAAAATAAGTTGTTGCAATAGAAATTCCAGGGTTGTTACATTGTCAATCATCCACTATTCCTAGCATGTTACTCATATTTGTTACAAAGTCAATTTCATTTACTGCTTATTCTATTTTTCGTTAAGTTACAATTACCAAACAACACCCCATTGAAGTTTTTGTTTAATTGAACCTTGAATTGAACTCATTATTCCTGCGCAGTCCCTGAGATCGACATTCGGGGAATTTTCCCTATTATTACAAGAGGCAAAATAGTACACTTGCTATTTTACCGATCAAGTTTTTGGCGCCGTTGCTGGGGAATGCCATAATATTGAGTTTAAGTTGAGTTCAATTAGAACTTTGTTGCTCTGCGACTAAAATTTTATTTTCTGCACTTTTTATGTTTTAATTCTAATATTTGTCTAATCTGTGTATGCGAGGTAAGGCCTCAGCTGAATTTCTTTTTGACGCAGAAATTGAAAGAACCTTACACGCAAGGCACAAACAAGCTCGTCAAGAGAAACTGGAATCTGAAGAAGAAGTTGTGACAGTTCATTCAGATTCTGAAAGTGAAGAGGAAGTTATGGGCGAGAATCCACCTCCACTTGAGAGACTTCTCGGAGACTATGGTGCCACGAACACACCGGGTGGTAGACTAACAATTGTCAACCAACCGGTAAATGTGGCAAATTTTCAATTGCATTCGAGCACAATAAATCAGCTGGAAAGAAAACCTTTCACCGGGAAGGTTAATGAAGATGCAAACAAGCACCTGCAGAGATTTCTTACCATGAGTACGACTTTAAAAATTGAAGGGCATACCGAAGAGGCAAAGAAACTGAGAATGTTCCCGTTCACCTTGGCCGAAGAAGCAGAAGAATGGTTCTATTCTCTTCCAGCAGGCAGTATCACGTCATGGGAAGAGATGGAGAAGGCTTTCTTGAATGAGTATTTTCCCGCCTCGGTCTTTATAAGGAAGAGGTATGATATTTTGAATTTCAAGCAACAGGAGGGTGAACTCTTAGGAGATGCTTATAAAAGATTCAAAAGGACCCTAGTGGCATGTCCCACTCACAACATGGACAAAACTGACCAAATGCAGATATTTGTGAATGGGCTCAAAATGAAAACAAAGCAGTTGATCGATACAGCAGCTGGAGGCTCAACAAATTTCACAACAGCTTCCGGAATTATCAAGATCATTGAAGCGATAGCTGCAAATGAGCATTTGGAGTTGTATGACAGGTGTACCAATAAACCTGAAAGAGTTATTGATCTGAAGTTGGAAACCTCAAAAATTCGGGTTGAAGATGCTATAGCTGCAGAGGTAGAAAAGAGATTAAAGGCTATGAATATAGGTACTCAACAGGTTGCTCAAGTCCAACAAGCTCGACCTGTAATTTGTGAAATTTGCCAAGGTCCTCACCAAACTGTATACTGTGTTGCTACTCCCAAGCAGATTGAAGAAATCAAATTCCTGAGGCAAAACAATCCGTATTCTAACACCTACAATCCAGGGTGGAAGAATCATCCAAATTTTGCTTGGAAAGATAACCAACAACAAGGCCCTCAGAAGGCGGAATGGGAAGTGGCTATCGAGAGATTGGCTGGACAATGCATGCAGTTCCAAGAAGAAACAAGAAACAACCACAGAAACACTTCGGCCTCTACTAAAAATCTGGAAGTTCAAGTGGGGCAGATAGCACAACATCTCACTCTACAGGCACAAGGTACCCTTCCGAGCTCAACTGTGAAAAATCCGAAAGACCAAGAGAAGATTAATGCTGTTACTACAAGAAGTAGGAGAGTAGCAGAACCTGAAAAAGAAAAAGAGGAAATAGATGACCCCATGGTAATAGAGGTGGATCTGGAAATAAGAGAGAATCCAAAAGAGCCAGAAGTTGTGGTACCACCGGTTAAACCAATTGAAGAAAAAAATAAGAAAGACGCTGAACCGGTGATAAAACTACCCTTCCCCTCCAGAGTGACAAAGAAGGGTTCAAGAGATAAAGACTTTGAGAAGTTTACTAAATTGTTCAAAAAGTTAGAGGTAAATCTACCATTCTTTGAAGCACTTGAGCACATGCCTTTGTATAAGAAATTTATGAAGGAGGTGTTGGCGAAAAAGAGATCACTAGGAGGAGAACCAAAAATTGCAACGGAGAAGTGTGGTATAGTCTCGACAGCAAGAAAGATCCCAATAAAGAGGAAAGACCCTGGGGCGGTGGCGATACCATGCACTATCAAGAATATAGCATTTAAGAAGGTACTCCTCGATTCTGGGTCTAGTGTGAGTTTAATGCCTTTGTCCATTTTCAAAAAGCTTGAATTAGAAACGATTAGTGAAAGTAAGACACAGTTAAGGTTCGCTGATCACACCGTTAAGAAATCCTATGGGGTAGCTGAAGATGTGCTAGTGGAAGTTGATAAGTTTGTATTCCCTGTTGACTTCCACATTATGGATATTCCGGAAGACGAAGAAACTCCTATCCTTCTTGGGAGACCATTTTTGTCGACAGGCCGCTGCAACTTCGACATTGAAAAAGGGACACTAACGCTGAAATCATTTGATGAAGAAGTAACCTTGAAGATGTTAGGAGTTAAGAAAAATAGGGCAGGTGTGAATGAGAAAACTTCAGCTGGTATGACAGAAGGTGAAAAAGAAGACAAAAATCCTAAAAATATCCAAGAAAAAGTTTCAAGCATAGCCTCTCGGGTGGAACCAACTTATGTATCTGTCAAAAGTCCTAAGAAAGCTAAGGAAGTCAAGAAGAATGTGGGAAGTAAATTGAAGAGAACGGACATCCATGATTTTCATCTTCATGAGTTCGTGGTTGCGGAAGTGATGAGCAACAAGGTTTGGAAAAGGAAATACCCTCCATAATAAAGGGTAATGGACCGTCGAGCCATGCGACGTTAAACGAAGCGCTTCGTGGGAGGCAACCCACGGTTTTAATAATTAATTTTTCTGTTTGTTTATGTTATTTTCAGGAAATAAAAGAGGACGTCTCTGGTGAAAGCTTGGAAGTGATCATTGGAGTGCATTACCCTCTGTGAGTCACCTCTCTCAGGCTCGTTCTGAAACATTGAGGCCAATGTTTAGTTCAAGTTTGGGGGAGGATTTACTGTTGCATTGTTATTTTTATGTTTTTTTTATGATGTGTAAAACCAAACATTGAGTTCTTCCCAAATTTTGACCGAAATTTAATTTTTGTTGAAGAGTTTTGATCTTAAAAAGCGATCGGGAATAGTATATAGAGATGAAGGGAGGATTGTTTAAGGACAGGAAGTTTAAAATAATGTGACAAGAAGAGGTTTGGTAAACACCCTTGGTTCCCTAAAAGAAATACGAGTCTAACATGTAGATTTGCACCATAGTACTTGTCTCCTGAGAAGTACTCCTCGAGTAGTTTATTGATACTGTCTAGCATAATTCAGATTCACTTGCATGATGACTGATTGAAAAAAAAAGAGATATAAAGCTGGCACCAAATGATGGAAAGGCGGTAAAAGGCAATCGACTCGCTAAGTTGTGTAACCCTCACCCGGTCATTCATCCCAAAGGAGATTGATCCCCAAACGTCGTCCAAAAGGACAATATATAACTGCAAAGTTTGAAAATTTCATCGGTAATTAAAAGTAGCAAATGCTGCTAGTTTGGTGCCAGGAAAAGAAAATAAGAAGCCTTGATTCATCTCATGCAGGTGATGATTATTCTTAAAAATGCAGTGCCTTAATATGATTGTCTGAATGAAAAAGGAGGAAAATCGGAAAGAGACTTAAGTGCAAAGCATAGTTGGAGAGGTATCCGAAAGGGGAGCTTGAGGTTTAATGTTGTAACAGAAACTCGTCGCGTCATGTGAATGCCGAACCAACTGTCTCTTGAGCAATACAAACGGATATCTCACGTATGAACACCAGTGTGCCTGGAAGGTCATTTACTCTTGTAATTGTCGCTTAAGGTCAAGCAACAGTTTAAGTTTCGGGGAGTTTGATCAGTGGTTTTTACACGTTTATTTACCCATGATTTTAGTCGTCTTTGCTTTATTTTGTCAAGTGTTTTACTTCATTATTCTACATTTTATGCTTTGGTTGTGTATTTTACTGTTTGCAGGCTTAAAGGAATAAATCGAGACAAATCAATGCCAAAAAGTACAAAAAGGGGAGTTTCGAAGGAAGTGAAAAGTCAAGCTACATGAGGTATGACGACCACTAGTGTCACCTGAAACTGGCCATGTTAGGATGAGGCGTGGCAAAGAAAATGCAAAAGAGATGAAAGTCACGGGGCTGACACAGCTCGTGTTAGCAAGTGTGAGATATGGAAATTTTCAGCATGTTTCTCATCGTGATATGCGTGTAGTATTTTGATCATAACTAGAGCTTTGTAACTCGGAATGACGCGGTTCGGGTGGCAAAATTTCGCTAACGAAAAGGGCTACAACTTTGATGAAGAACACCAAGCCAAATTCTGAAGTTAAGGGCTTACACGGACCGTGTTAATCAACACGGCCACCCGTGTTGAAATGTGGCTGGAAATGCGAGTTTGAACCAAAGTCAGAGGATCAACACGGGCGCTCGTGTGCAGAAACACGGCCGGTGTTGATGAGCGTGGGCTGAATATGTGTTTATAAGCTTCCTCACTCAAATGGGATCATTAAGGGTATTCTTGGCATTTGGTTTCAACCGGAATGAAAGATTGATTATAAAAACAACTTTAGGGCAAGAGAGAAGGGACTTTTTGACAGATTAGAGAAAAGAATACAAGAGAAGATTGGAGAAAGCAAGGGTTTGGGAGAGAAGAAGATCTTCATGAACGGAAGCAATTGAAGATTCAATCTCCTCCAATTTCTTGTAATGTCTTTATCCATTATTATGTTTTCTTTGAATTCTATGAGTAGCTAAACCCCCCAATGCTAGGGGGGTGGCTCTGATTTAACTTTGTAATGACTCTGAGTTTGCAATCGCAATAACAATCATGTTTTTAATTGTTGATTTATTCTCTTGATGTTTCTAATGCTTTTCCTTTCAGACAAATTGGAATTGATCTATGATTATCATTTAGGCGGACCACCAGTGATAATGCTTTCATGAGAATATGCTATAATAGATATTACCTAGGACTAGGAATACCTTATAGTAACCGGATATTCTTGATAACTTAATTGCTTGATTTCATTGTAAACCTCTAAGGACTTAGCGTTTAGGATGAAGGATCAAAGGTTTTTTCACTAAGGACTTAGGATCAAACAACCTTAAGAACCGGTAATTGATTATTTAAAATAAGTTGTTGCAATAGAAATTTCAGAGTTGTTACATTGTCAATCATCCACTATCCCTAGCATGTTACTCATATTTGTTACAAAGTCAATTTCATTTACTGCTTATTCTATTTTTCGTTAAGTTACAATTACCAAACAACACCCCATTGAAGTTTTTGTTTAATTGAACCTTGAATTGAACTCATTATTCCTGCGCAGTCCCTGAGATCGACATTCGGGGAATTTTCCCTATTATTACAAGAGGCAAAATAGTACACTTGCTATTTTACCGATCAAGTTTTTGGCGCCGTTGCCGGGGACTGCCATAATATTGAGTTTAAGTTGAGTTCAATTAGAATTTTTTGCTCTGCGACTAAAATTTTATTTTCTGCACTTTTTATTTTTTAATTCTAATATTTTTCTAATCTGTGTATGTGAGGTAAGGCCTCAGCTAAATTTCTTTTTGACGTAGAAATTGAAAGAACCTTACACGCAAGGCGCAGACAAGCTCGTCAAGAGAAACTGGAATCTGAAGAAGAAGTTGTGACAGTTCATTCAGATTCTGAAAGTGAAGAGGAAGTTATGGGCGAGAATCCACCTCCACCTGAGAGACTTCTCGGAGACTATGGTGCCACGAACACACCGGGTGGTAGACTAACAATTGTCAACCAACCGGTAAATGTGGCAAATTTTCAATTGCATTCGAGCACAATAAATCAGCTGGAAAGAAAACCTTTCACCGGGAAGGTTAATGAAGATGCAAACAAGCACCTGCAGAGATTTCTTACCATGAGTACGACTTTAAAAATTGAAGGGCATACCGAAGAGGCAAAGAAACTGAGAATGTTCCCGTTCACCTTGGCCGAAGAAGCAGAAGAATGGTTCTATTCTCTTCCAGCAGGCAGTATCACGTCATGGGAAGAGATGGAGAAGGCTTTCTTGAATGAGTATTTTCCCGCCTCGGTCTTTATAAGGAAGAGGTATGATATTTTGAATTTCAAGCAACAGGAGGGTGAACTCTTAGGAGATGCTTATAAAAGATTCAAAAGGACCCTAGTGGCATGTCCCACTCACAACATGGACAAAACTGACCAAATGCAGATATTTGTGAATGGGCTCAAAATGAAAACAAAGCAGTTGATCGATACAGCAGCTGGAGGCTCAACAAATTTCACAACAGCTTCCGGAATTATCAAGATCATTGAAGCGATAGCTGCAAATGAGCATTTGGAGTTGTATGACAGGTGTACCAATAAACCTGAAAGAGTTATTGATCTGAAGTTGGAAACCTCAAAAATTCGGGTTGAAGATGCTATAGCTGCAGAGGTAGAAAAGAGATTAAAGGCTATGAATATAGGTACTCAACAGGTTGCTCAAGTCCAACAAGCTCGACCTGTAATTTGTGAAATTTGCCAAGGTCCTCACCAAACTGTATACTGTGTTGCTACTCCCAAGCAGATTGAAGAAATCAAATTCCTGAGGCAAAACAATCCGTATTCTAACACCTACAATCCAGGGTGGAAGAATCATCCAAATTTTGCTTGGAAAGATAACCAACAACAAGGCCCTCAGAAGGCGGAATGGGAAGTGGCTATCGAGAGATTGGCTGGACAATGCATGCAGTTCCAAGAAGAAACAAGAAACAACCACAGAAACACTTCGGCCTCTACTAAAAATCTGGAAGTTCAAGTGGGGCAGATAGCACAACATCTCACTCTACAGGCACAAGGTACCCTTCCGAGCTCAACTGTGAAAAATCCGAAAGACCAAGAGAAGATTAATGCTGTTACTACAAGAAGTAGGAGAGTAGCAGAACCTGAAAAAGAAAAAGAGGAAATAGATGACCCCATGGTAATAGAGGTGGATCTGGAAATAAGAGAGAATCCAAAAGAGCCAGAAGTTGTGGTACCACCGGTTAAACCAATTGAAGAAAAAAATAAGAAAGACGCTGAACCGGTGATAAAACTACCCTTCCCCTCCAGAGTGACAAAGAAGGGTTCAAGAGATAAAGACTTTGAGAAGTTTACTAAATTGTTCAAAAAGTTAGAGGTAAATCTACCATTCTTTGAAGCACTTGAGCACATGCCTTTGTATAAGAAATTTATGAAGGAGGTGTTGGCGAAAAAGAGATCACTAGGAGGAGAACCAAAAATTGCAACGGAGAAGTGTGGTATAGTCTCGACAGCAAGAAAGATCCCATTAAAGAGGAAAGACCCTGGGGCGGTGGCGATACCATGCACTATCAAGAATATAGCATTTAAGAAGGTACTCCTCGATTCTGGGTCTAGTGTGAGTTTAATGCCTTTGTCCATTTTCAAAAAGCTTGAATTAGAAACGATTAGTGAAAGTAAGACACAGTTAAGGTTCGCTGATCACACCGTTAAGAAATCCTATGGGGTAGCTGAAGATGTGCTAGTGGAAGTTGATAAGTTTGTATTCCCTGTTGACTTCCACATTATGGATATTCCGGAAGACGAAGAAACTCCTATCCTTCTTGGGAGACCATTTTTGTCGACAGGCCGCTGCAACTTCGACATTGAAAAAGGGACACTAACGCTGAAATCATTTGATGAAGAAGTAACCTTGAAGATGTTAGGAGTTAAGAAAAATAGGGCAGGTGTGAATGAGAAAACTTCAGCTGGTATGACAGAAGGTGAAAAAGAAGACAAAAATCCTAAAAATATCCAAGAAAAAGTTTCAAGCATAGCCTCTCGGGTGGAACCAACTTATGTATCTGTCAAAAGTCCTAAGAAAGCTAAGGAAGTCAAGAAGAATGTGGGAAGTAAATTGAAGAGAACGGACATCCATGATTTTCATCTTCATGAGTTCGTGGTTGCGGAAGTGATGAGCAACAAGGTTTGGAAAAGGAAATACCCTCCATAATAAAGGGTAATGGACCGTCGAGCCATGCGACGTTAAACGAAGCGCTTCGTGGGAGGCAACCCACGGTTTTAATAATTAATTTTTCTGTTTGTTTATGTTATTTTCAGGAAATAAAAGAGGACGTCTCTGGTGAAAGCTTGGAAGTGATCATTGGAGTGCATTACCCTCTGTGAGTCACCTCTCTCAGGCTCGTTCTGAAACATTGAGGCCAATGTTTAGTTCAAGTTTGGGGGAGGATTTACTGTTGCATTGTTATTTTTATGTTATTTTTATGATGTGTAAAACCAAACATTGAGTTCTTCCCAAATTTTGACCGAAATTTAATTTTTGTTGAAGAGTTTTGATCTTAAAAAGCGATCGGGAATAGTATATAGAGATGAAGGGAGGATTGTTTAAGGACAGGAAGTTTAAAATAATGTGACAAGAAGAGGTTTGGTAAACACCCTTGGTTCCCTAAAAGAAATACGAGTCTAACGTGTAGATTTGCACCATAGTACTTGTCTCCTGAGAAGTACTCCTCGAGTAGTTTATTGATACTGTCTAGCATAATTCAGATTCACTTGCATGATGACTGATTGAAAAAAAAAGAGATATAAAGCTGGCACCAAATGATGGAAAGGCGGTAAAAGGCAATCGACTCGCTAAGTTGTGTAACCCTCACCCGGTCATTCATCCCAAAGGAGATTGATCCCCAAACGTCGTCCAAAAGGACAATATATAACTGCAAAGTTTGAAAATTTCATCGGTAATTAAAAGTAGCAAATGCTGCTAGTTTGGTGCCAGGAAAAGAAAATAAGAAGCCTTGATTCATCTCATGCAGGTGATGATTATTCTTAAAAATGCAGTGCCTTAATATGATTGTCTGAATGAAAAAGGAGGAAAATCGGAAAGAGACTTAAGTGCAAAGCATAGTTGGAGAGGTATCCGAAAGGGGAGCTTGAGGTTTAATGTTGTAACAGAAACTCGTCGCGTCATGTGAATGCCGAACCAACTGTCTCTTGAGCAATACAAACGGATATCTCACGTATGAACACCAGTGTGCCTGGAAGGTCATTTTCTCTTGTAATTGTCGCTTAAGGTCAAGCAACAGTTTAAGTTTCGGGGAGTTTGATCAGTGGTTTTTACACGTTTATTTACCCATGATTTTAGTCGTCTTTGCTTTATTTTGTCAAGTGTTTTACTTCATTCTTCTACATTTTATGCTTTGTTTGTGTATTTTACTGTTTGCAGGCTTAAAGGAATAAATCGAGACAAATCAATGCCAAAAAGTACAAAAAGGGGAGTTTCGAAGGAAGTGAAAAGTCAAGCTACATGAGGTATGACACGACCACTAGTGTCACCTGAAACTGGCCATGTTAGGATGAGGCGTGGCAAAGAAAATGCAAAAGAGATGAAAGTCACGGGGCTGACACAGCTCGTGTTAGCAAGTGTGAGATATGGAAATTTTCAGCATGTTTCTCATCGTGATATGCGTGTAGTATTTTGATCATAACTAGAGCTTCGTAACTCGGAATGACGCGGTTCGGGTGGCAAAATTTCGCTAACGAAAAGGGCTACAACTTTGATGAAGAACACAAAGCCAAATTCTGAAGTTAAGGGCTTACACGGACCGTGTTAATCAACACGGCCACCCGTGTTGAAATGTGGCTGGAAATGCGAGTTTGAACCAAAGTCAGAGGATCAACACGGGCGCTCGTGTGCTGAAACACGGCCGGTGTTGATGAGCGTGGGCTGAATATGTGTTTATAAGCTTCCTCACTCAAATGGGATCATTAAGGGTATTCTTGGCATTTGGTTTCAACCGGAATGAAAGATTGATTATAAAAACAACTTTAGGGCAAGAGAGAAGGGACTTTTTGACAGATTAGAGAAAAGAATACAAGAGAAGATTGGAGAAAGCAAGGGTTTGGGAGAGAAGAAGATCTTCATGAACGGAAGCAATTGAAGATTCAATCTCCTCCAATTTCTTGTAATGTCTTTATCCATTATTATGTTTTCTTTGAATTCTATGAGTAGCTAAACCCCCCAATGCTAGGGGGGTGGCTCTGATTTAACTTTGTAATGACTCTGAGTTTGCAATTGCAATAACAATCATGTTTTTAATTGTTGATTTATTCTCTTGATGTTTCTAATGCTTTTCCTTTCAGACAAATTGGAATTGATCTATGATTATCATTTAGGCGGACCACCAGTGATAATGCTTTCATGAGAATATGCTATAATAGATATTACCTAGGACTAGGAATACCTTATAGTAACCGGATATTCTTGATAACTTAATTGCTTGATTTCATTGTAAACCTCTAAGGACTTAGCGTTTAGGATGAAGGATCAAAGGTTTTTTCACTAAGGACTTAGGATCAAACAACCTTAAGAACCGGTAATTGATTATTTAAAATAAGTTGTTGCAATAGAAATTTCAGAGTTGTTACATTGTCAATCATCCACTATCCCTAGCATGTTACTCATATTTGTTACAAAGTCAATTTCATTTACTGCTTATTCTATTTTTCGTTAAGTTACAATTACCAAACAACACCCCATTGAAGTTTTTGTTTAATTGAACCTTGAATTGAACTCATTATTCCTGCGCAGTCCCTGAGATCGACATTCGGGGAATTTTCCCTATTAT
The DNA here is from genome assembly GCF_029867415.1 of Vicia villosa. NCBI lineage: Eukaryota > Viridiplantae > Streptophyta > Magnoliopsida > Fabales > Fabaceae > Vicia > Vicia villosa. The sequence goes on along the minus strand of NW_026705726.1, from coordinate 440,993 downwards.
TACAAGAGGCAAAATAGTACACTTGCTATTTTACCGATCAAGTTTTTGGCGCCGTTGCCGGGGACTGCCATAATATTGAGTTTAAGTTGAGTTCAATTAGAATTTTTTGCTCTGCGACTAAAATTCTATTTTCTGCACTTTTTATTTTTTAATTCTAATATTTTTCTAATCTGTGTATGCGAGGTAAGGCCTCAGCTAAATTTCTTTTTGACGTAGAAATTGAAAGAACCTTACACGCAAGGCGCAGACAAGCTCGTCAAGAGAAACTGGAATCTGAAGAAGAAGTTGTGACAGTTCATTCAGATTCTGAAAGTGAAGAGGAAGTTATGGGCGAGAATCCACCTCCACCTGAGAGACTTCTCGGAGACTATGGTGCCACGAACACACCGGGTGGTAGACTAACAATTGTCAACCAACCGGTAAATGTGGCAAATTTTCAATTGCATTCGAGCACAATAAATCAGCTGGAAAGAAAACCTTTCACCGGGAAGGTTAATGAAGATGCAAACAAGCACCTGCAGAGATTTCTTACCATGAGTACGACTTTAAAAATTGAAGGGCATACCGAAGAGGCAAAGAAACTGAGAATGTTCCCGTTCACCTTGGCCGAAGAAGCAGAAGAATGGTTCTATTCTCTTCCAGCAGGCAGTATCACGTCATGGGAAGAGATGGAGAAGGCTTTCTTGAATGAGTATTTTCCCGCCTCGGTCTTTATAAGGAAGAGGTATGATATTTTGAATTTCAAGCAACAGGAGGGTGAACTCTTAGGAGATGCTTATAAAAGATTCAAAAGGACCCTAGTGGCATGTCCCACTCACAACATGGACAAAACTGACCAAATGCAGATATTTGTGAATGGGCTCAAAATGAAAACAAAGCAGTTGATCGATACAGCAGCTGGAGGCTCAACAAATTTCACAACAGCTTCCGGAATTATCAAGATCATTGAAGCGATAGCTGCAAATGAGCATTTGGAGTTGTATGACAGGTGTACCAATAAACCTGAAAGAGTTATTGATCTGAAGTTGGAAACCTCAAAAATTCGGGTTGAAGATGCTATAGCTGCAGAGGTAGAAAAGAGATTAAAGGCTATGAATATAGGTACTCAACAGGTTGCTCAAGTCCAACAAGCTCGACCTGTAATTTGTGAAATTTGCCAAGGTCCTCACCAAACTGTATACTGTGTTGCTACTCCCAAGCAGATTGAAGAAATCAAATTCCTGAGGCAAAACAATCCGTATTCTAACACCTACAATCCAGGGTGGAAGAATCATCCAAATTTTGCTTGGAAAGATAACCAACAACAAGGCCCTCAGAAGGCGGAATGGGAAGTGGCTATCGAGAGATTGGCTGGACAATGCATGCAGTTCCAAGAAGAAACAATAAACAACCACAGAAACACTTCGGCCTCTACTAAAAATCTGGAAGTTCAAGTGGGGCAGATAGCACAACATCTCACTCTACAGGCACAAGGTACCCTTCCGAGCTCAACTGTGAAAAATCCGAAAGACCAAGAGAAGATTAATGCTGTTACTACAAGAAGTAGGAGAGTAGCAGAACCTGAAAAAGAAAAAGAGGAAATAGATGACCCCATGGTAATAGAGGTGGATCTGGAAATAAGAGAGAATCCAAAAGAGCCAGAAGTTGTGGTACCACCGGTTAAACCAATTGAAGAAAAAAATAAGAAAGACGCTGAACCGGTGATAAAACTACCCTTCCCCTCCAGAGTGACAAAGAAGGGTTCAAGAGATAAAGACTTTGAGAAGTTTACTAAATTGTTCAAAAAGTTAGAGGTAAATCTACCATTCTTTGAAGCACTTGAGCACATGCCTTTGTATAAGAAATTTATGAAGGAGGTGTTGGCGAAAAAGAGATCACTAGGAGGAGAACCAAAAATTGCAACGGAGAAGTGTGGTATAGTCTCGACAGCAAGAAAGATCCCAATAAAGAGGAAAGACCCTGGGGCGGTGGCGATACCATGCACTATCAAGAATATAGCATTTAAGAAGGTACTCCTCGATTCTGGGTCTAGTGTGAGTTTAATGCCTTTGTCCATTTTCAAAAAGCTTGAATTAGAAACGATTAGTGAAAGTAAGACACAGTTAAGGTTCGCTGATTACACCGTTAAGAAATCCTATGGGGTAGCTGAAGATGTGCTAGTGGAAGTTGATAAGTTTGTATTCCCTGTTGACTTCCACATTATGGATATTCCGGAAGACGAAGAAACTCCTATCCTTCTTGGGAGACCATTTTTGTCGACAGGCCGCTGCAACTTCGACATTGAAAAAGGGACACTAACGCTGAAATCATTTGATGAAGAAGTAACCTTGAAGATGTTAGGAGTTAAGAAAAATAGGGCAGGTGTGAATGAGAAAACTTCAGCTGGTATGACAGAAGGTGAAAAAGAAGACAAAAATCCTAAAAATATCCAAGAAAAAGTTTCAAGCATAGCCTCTCGGGTGGAACCAACTTATGTATCTGTCAAAAGTCCTAAGAAAGCTAAGGAAGTCAAGAAGAATGTGGGAAGTAAATTGAAGAGAACAGACATCCATGATTTTCATCTTCATGAGTTCGTGGTTGCGGAAGTGATGAGCAGCAAGGTTTGGAAAAGGAAATACCCTCCATAATAAAGGGTAATGGACCGTCGAGCCATGCGACGTTAAACGAAGCGCTTCGTGGGAGGCAACCCACGGTTTTAATAATTAATTTTTCTGTTTGTTTATGTTATTTTCAGGAAATAAAAGAGGACGTCTCTGGTGAAAGCTTGGAAGTGATCATTGGAGTGCATTACCCTCTGTGAGTCACCTCTCTCAGGCTCGTTCTGAAACATTGAGGCCAATGTTTAGTTCAAGTTTGGGGGAGGATTTACTGTTGCATTGTTATTTTTATGTTTTTTTTATGATGTGTAAAACCAAACATTGAGTTCTTCCCAAATTTTGACCGAAATTTAATTTTTGTTGAAGAGTTTTGATCTTAAAAAGCGATCGGGAATAGTATATAGAGATGAAGGGAGGATTGTTTAAGGACAAGAAGTTTAAAATAATGTGACAAGAAGAGGTTTGGTAAACACCCTTGGTTCCCTAAAAGAAATACGAGTCTAACGTGTAGATTTGCACCATAGTACTTGTCTCCTGAGAAGTACTCCTCGAGTAGTTTATTGATACTGTCTAGCATAATTCAGATTCACTTGCATGATGACTGATTGAAAAAAAAAGAGATATAAAGCTGGCACCAAATGATGGAAAGGCGGTAAAAGGCAATCGACTCGCTAAGTTGTGTAACCCTCACCCGGTCATTCAGCCCAAAGGAGATTGATCCCCAAACGTCGTCCAAAAGGACAATATATAACTGCAAAGTTTGAAAATTTCATCGGTAATTAAAAGTAGCAAATGCTGCTAGTTTGATGCCAGGAAAAGAAAATAAGAAGCCTTGATTCATCTCATGCAGGTGATGATTATTCTTAAAAATGCAGTGCCTTAATATGATTGTCTGAATGAAAAAGGAGGAAAATCGGAAAGAGACTTAAGTGCAAAGCATAGTTGGAGAGGTATCCGAAAGGGGAGCTTGAGGTTTAATGTTGTAACAGAAACTCGTCGCGTCATGTGAATGCCGAACCAACTGTCTCTTGAGCAATACAAACGGATATCTCACGTATGAACACCAGTGTGCCTGGAAGGTCATTTTCTCTTGTAATTGTCGCTTAAGGTCAAGCAACAGTTTAAGTTTCGGGGAGTTTGATCAGTGGTTTTTACACGTTTATTTACCCATGATTTTAGTCGTCTTTGCTTTATTTTGTCAAGTGTTTTACTTCATTCTTCTACATTTTATGCTTTGGTTGTGTATTTTACTGTTTGCAGGCTTAAAGGAATAAATCGAGACAAATCAATGCCAAAAAGTACAAAAAGGGGAGTTTCGAAGGAAGTGAAAAGTCAAGCTACATGAGGTATGACACGACCACTAGTGTCACCTGAAACTGGCCATGTTAGGATGAGGCGTGGCAAAGAAAATGCAAAAGAGATGAAAGTCACGGGGCTGACACAGCTCGTGTTAGCAAGTGTGAGATATGGAAATTTTCAGCATGTTTCTCATCGTGATATGCGTGTAGTATTTTGATCATAACTAGAGCTTCGTAACTCGGAATGACGCGGTTCGGGTGGCAAAATTTCGCTAACGAAAAGGGCTACAACTTTGATGAAGAACACAAAGCCAAATTCTGAAGTTAAGGGCTTACACGGACCGTGTTAATCAACACGGCCACCCGTGTTGAAATGTGGCTGGAAATGCGAGTTTGAACCAAAGTCAGAGGATCAACACGGGCGCCCGTGTGCAGAAACACGGCCCGTGTTGATGAGCGTGGGCTGAATATGTGTTTATAAGCTTCCTCACTCAAATGGGATCATTAAGGGTATTCTTGGCATTTGGTTTCAACCGGAATGAAAGATTGATTATAAAAACAACTTTAGGGCAAGAGAGAAGGGACTTTTTGACAGATTAGAGAAAAGAATACAAGAGAAGATTGGAGAAAGCAAGGGTTTGGGAGAGAAGAAGATCTTCATGAACGGAAGCAATTGAAGATTCAATCTCCTCCAATTTCTTGTAATGTCTTTATCCATTATTATGTTTTCTTTGAATTCTATGAGTAGCTAAACCCCCCAATGCTAGGGGGGTGGCTCTGATTTAACTTTGTAATGACTCTGAGTTTGCAATTGCAATAACAATCATGTTTTTAATTGTTGATTTATTCTCTTGATGTCACTAATGCTTTTCCTTTTGGACAAATTGGAATTGATCTATGATTATCATTTAGGCGGACCACCAGTGATAATGCTTTCATGAGAATATGCTATAATAGATATTACCTAGGACTAGGAATACCTTATAGTAACCGGATATTCTTGATAACTTAATTGCTTGATTTCATTGTAAACCTCTAAGGACTTAGAGTTTGGGATGGAGGATCAAAGGTTTTTTCACTAAGGATTTAGGATCAAACAACCTTAAGAACCGGTAATTGATGATTTAAAATAAATTGTTGCAATAGAAATTTCAGAGTTGTTACATTGTCACTCATCCACTATCCCTAGCATGTTACTCATATTTGTTACAAAGTCAATTTCATTTACTGCTTATACTATTTTTCGTTAAGTTATAATTACCAAACAACACCCCATTGAAGTTTTTGTTTAATTGAACCTTGAATTGAACTCATTATTCCTGCGCAGTCCCTGAGATTGACATTCGGGGAATTTTCCCTATTATTACAAGAGGCAAAATAGTACACTTGCTATTTTACCGATCAAGCATCAATCAGGTGATTGGAAATAAACCAACAATAAGGCTACTATCATCGGTAAGGTTACCGGAAGCATCAATCAGGTGATTGGAAATAAACCAACAGTAAGGCTACTATCATTTGTAAGGTTACCGGAAGCATCAATCAGGTGATTGGAAATGAACCCGCAGTAAGGTTACTGTCATCGGTAAGGTTACCGGAAGCATCAATCAGGTGATTGGAAATGAACCAACAGTAAGGCTACAGTCATCGGTAAGGTTACCGGAAGCATCAATCAGGTGATTGGAAATGAACCCACAGTAAGGTTACTCTCATCGGTAAGGTTACCGGAAGCATCAATCAGGTGATTGGAAATGAACCCACAGTAAGGTTACTGTCATCGGTAAGGTTACCAGAAGCATCAATCAGGTGATTGGAAATGAACCCATAGTAAGGTTACTGTCATCGATAAGGTTACTGGAAGCATCAATCAGGTGATTGGAAATAAACCAACAGTAAGGCTACTTTCATCGGTAAGGTTACCGGAAGCATCAATCAGGTGATTGGAAATGAACCCACAGTAAGGTTACTGTCATCAGTAAGGTTACTGGAAAGCAGGTGGATAATGTGGTTTAGCACCAGAGTAATGACTTAGATGTTGTAATGTATTAACCAATGTATGTAATGCATGACTTATATGTTTTTGCATGATGCTCCAATGATAAGTTGTTGATGACCAAGCGTATATAGCTTGCTAATGTTGGATGGTTGTTGGATGCTAGCGCGACTTCCCAATATCTCCTTTCGAATTTTTAAGATCATTGTTAGGAGAAAGATTTGTTCGAGGTTGTAAAGTGTGAGAACGCCTTTTCCTTTTGTTGTGCGTCTTGCCCCGGTTTGACCATTTGAATTACTCCACGCCTTTGAATTTTCGAGGTTAACCTTTTGCAATTTGCACCTTTAACTTCTTGAAACTCTCCACGCCTTTAGCCTTTGGGAGTTCTCCACCTTTAACCTTTCGAGGTTCGCCACGCCTTTAACCTTTTGAGGTTGTCCACGCCTTTAGCCTTTCTAGATTCTCCACGCCTTTTAACATTTCGAATTGTTCTCCACACCTTTAACTTTTTGAGGTTCTCCCTATGGATTTGGTATCCACTGCCCCAATATTTTCGTGGAAAAGATGCCCCTGTTCTTCAAGCCATGACGGAGGTGCCCCGAGAAATAACCTTGTCATATGCTTCGATGTTTAGATTGAAGGGTATGCCCTTGATCTCCAGGATATGGAGGGCTATCATAGTGTTCTATCCTTTTGAATTTATCCCATGCTTGACATGCCTCCGTTTGAGATTGCTTCGAGATGTGACCCAGGTCGATTGGACCTTAGGAAGAATGCCCCTAGTGAATAGGATGTTTGATTGTATGCCCCTGTGATCCTTGAAATTTTACCCCTGTTTAGGAGAACCCCCTAGATGTGGTTCCCCCATTCCAGAGTCTTTATTAGAAATGATCTCCTTCGACTAACCAATTTCGAGATCTTCTTGATGCTAAGTGTATATTCGTAGATGACGTTGTACCTTTTGAGAAGTAACTCCAATGCGATGTGTATACAAGTTTTGAAATCGAAGTCCGTTATGAATTAGGAATGGATGATTAGAAGTGAATGCTTGAAGAAGCGTAGTCATTAGAAGTAGTTTTAACAAACCTAGGAGTCGGTATAACAAAATCCTGCTTGACTATGCTTTCGTAGTTAACCTTGCCTCAATTAGGACTTTTGAATGTTGTAATTTGGCCTGGTTCACGGTTTTAAGAAACAATGGATATAAGGCTCGAAATTTATTTAACCCACCCCTTTCTCCTTGATGTTCTCCAAATCCTAATGAATGTGTTCTGTTTGCAAGAGAATCGTTTCAGTTTTGATGTTGAGTAGAAACCTTGATAGAGATCCAAGCATCGATGAAAAACGTTGTAGAGATCCAAGCATTGATGATTTAGCAGTTACAAGTTTATCCTTTGTATTTCACCTTTTGTTTTTATCCCTTTTTTTTTTGCATGAACCAATTCCTTTGAGTTTGATCCATCGGGATGCCCTAATTTTTTTGCCTAAGTCATTTTGTTTTCCATTTTGACTTAGCGGGTGTTGCACCCCAAAATTTGCCCACTTATTTATTCCCCAATTGGCCATCACTTCACATTCATGTGCATACCTCATCTAGGCCAGTCATCCATTATATTCGTCCATATCATGGTTACTATTCAGAATTGATAAGAAAAGAGCTTATGCTGAAGAAATTCTTGATCAAAAAAGAGAAGATTGGAAGTTTGACTATATGGCATCATTCCCATTGAAGTCCTCCTGAAATTAGGGTTTCACAATCATCAACTCGAGGCATTGATTGGAAGATACAAGCTTGAGGTTCATCTGGTCTTCCTAAATTAGAGTTTTGACCAAAGTCAACTCAGTTGATTTTTTGGTCAACATCTTAATCAGAAGCTGATTATATGGTCCGAAGCACCATTGGGTCTACGTTGAGCTAGCCACTGAATTTCATCGGTCGACAGTTGATTGAAGTTGAATTGGAGGGTTATCGTTCAAGAATTTTATCTGGAGCAATAAAGTCAATGATTGACTTTTCAATGTTTTGGTCAAAATTGTGGTTGGTATTGACTATTGCAATATTAGAGGAGAATTAATCAACGACATGCCATCATGAATCAAGGAAATCGTGAAAATGGAAAAATTGAAGTGTTGATTGAGTTTGATTTTCTACAAAAAAATCTATGATTATTTGGAGTCTCATAAGGTATTTGGATTGCACTCCTTATCATGATTAAGGCAAAATTATGTGTGTGGCCCATCTTACTACCCTATTTGTACCAATAGGCCCATTATCATAAAAATTCAAAAAAAAAAAAAGAGAGAATATTGTAGAGCTAATGACATGTGCATGAGTGCATCATTCCTTTTACTTCTTATTAGCCGTACAAATGCTACACTACCATGCACATTTGAAATTTTACTACAAAAAAAGTCATGCAAATAGTGAATTTTTCACGTTTTTTCTCTAAAAAAGGGGCTGGCAACAATAAAACTCCAGAACAATACTTTCCCTCTCCATGCATGTATCACACCATACACTTGTTTTAATAAAAGAAAACTAGACATTATCCATTCAAAATTTTGCTCAAAGAGGGACCATCTTTTTCTCTCTCTGCATGGAAATAGCAATGCCACCACTTGAATGCTTTCTCTCTCCGTGGACCATCACAACAACAACAACTCCATACACTCTCATATAAAACAAAAACAATACAACACAAAGAGGCTTGCTCACTAAGTTTGATGGAAAAATAAGCTACACTACACTTGCATCCACCATAACGCATATGCACCTAACATACAAAAGAAAACTCTCCACAAACAAACGGGCTCGATCATTTTTCTTATCATTTTTTTTCTCTCTTTTCTCTCATTTCTCTCCTCCCCTCTCTCACGGTTCTCTCTCACTTCATCCTTCACCTCTCCAAAAACGTAACCACCTTGCAAAAACCATAACAACCTCCCTCCAAAAACAAACTCTAAAGGTTCCCACCACAACCATAACAAACTTCTATCCTTCTCTCTCACTCTCGGATGACCTTCCTTTTTCTCATCTTCAACCGCCCCTATCATCTCCGATCTCCTCCATCAGAGTCATCACCATGCCACCAACATCATCACCACGCATCAATCGTCATTTTCCAATGATCTCTTGAAGCTTCTCATCACCAGCACCATCTTCACAAGCTCGTATTAATCACGCTTTCTTGCTCCGGTTCTTTAGTCCAAGATTAAACAAGTAAGTTTTCTTTTCATTGCATTAGAAGCATGTATAGGCCTGGAACCCGTCATCAGGGATTGGGTTAGGATTTAGACCACCATGTTTTCATTGATTGTGTTGCATATGCTGCATGAACATGCTTTCTTTGAACATAGATTCGGTTTGCAAGATATAGTCTCTGTATGAATGTGTGATTTGCGTGTTTGAATCCCTTGTGTCATGAGGATTGCTTTGGTACCAATTTTGTGTAATTTAGGGGAAGCTTTGAATGTTAGGGTTTATAAAGATTGGTTCGGTTTGTGTGTTAGAGAAGGAATTAAGGAAAACGGAGTCCATATTCGGAATCTACGCGAAAAAACAAGGAGAACAGTGGTCTCATTCGTCGTTTTTGGGAATCAGCCGTCGCCGGCGCCGCCGTGGGGGGCGGTAGCTCATCGGAGAAGACGATGAACAGTACCCTCCATGGTACTGTTCACGTCAGCTTGCATCTTATTTCTTTATTATTTTTTTTTTTTCTTTCTTCTTTTTTTTCTTTTTTCTTTATACTTTTATTTTTGTGTTTTTGTTTTATTACAATGATTAGAAAGTGAGGTGTCTCTCTATGATTGGCTCTAGCTTTTATTTTGTCTTTTATAACTTAAAATTAAGTGACCAATTGATATAGTCATGGGATATTTCTTGTCACGTTAATTTTTCTTCATGCCATATGCATAATAATTGTCACATGTTGTAGTAAATGGAATAAATAAATGATAAACAAAATATGGAAACAAAAAGAATGATAGTGGACTAAGTTTAAGAACTGGGCTTAACGCAATACTTTTCACACCCCAAGGATCAGGCCCAGGCGCCTGTTGTTTATGAATTTGGTCATTGTAGTTTACTAATGCACCCCCCTGGCTGATAGATTTTGAGACTTGTTTAGAAATGGTTTCTTCTCTAATTTTTTACTTGTAATTCGATTCCCAGTGGAACAAAAAATAAATAAAAATATATTTTAAATAGAATAAGGTGTGTAGAAATTTTTGATATTTTTTGTTAGATTTTTAGAACTTAGTTTGTTGTTTTTAATAAATCATTTCCTTTAGTGTGTTCATTGTGTTTTTTAAGTTTGATCGGTTTTGCAAATTAGTTTTGTTTAATGCTTTAGAAATAGAATTCAATTGCCATCTTTTTTGTGGTTTCAGTAGACTCATATATCATAATGTGTGCAAAAAATAAAAGTCCAATTCCATGTTTTGGTTAGGTTTTCATTAGGTTTTCTATACCCGATTTATGTGCGTTTCTAAACGGATAACCATGTGAATTCGACCTATAATTTGCTTTGCATTTATGCAATTGACTTAGTTTCTTTTTGTACATATAAGTAGGGATGTTTAGAGGTCCTAAGACCTGGAGTTGATTTTTTTTAGTCATGTTTTCTTATTTTACTCGATTTTTCTTTCTTACATGTAAATAACTTGCTTTTGATCAACGATTGTATCGTAACTTGTCCAAATGACCTATAATTTTGTATGAGACTTTGTGACGTGATTCCATGATTGTTTAGACACCTATTAGAGGTCATTAGCTACTGACTTCCATCATTTGATTGCATTCTTCTAACTTCACTCCTAATTTGAATTCTATTAACTAGTTTTGACCTAGTTTTGTATAGTTTTGTTAGAACTTCGTTTGTTTCAAGTTAATTGACTAACATAGATTGGTATAAGGTCTTGGACCTATAAATGAACTAATTGCTACTGACTTTAAGCTTTGTTCATGTTTTCATTTGCTTTTTGTTTCGGTTAATTGATGTTTGTTCACTAATTGTTAAGTAGCGATTCAAGCGATACTTTGGTAACCCTTTGTGAATATTTTCGTATAGTGCCATATGGCTTTTGTGTTTGATTTAGGACACTTATTTCCTTGGTTTGCTACTGCCCTCTCTTCTCATCTTGTTGGAGTTGTAACTCCATTCTTTTGCCATGTTCCCTTAGACTCTTCCTTCTTTGTTAAGAGGAATTGAGATAGGTTAGGATAGTTATCCTTGACCTTAGGGCCATTAGACTTAGATTAGAATAACTTAGATTAGAGAATAGGTTAGTTCCCTTGTTCATTCTTTTTCTTTTCAACTTTAAAACACTAATAAATAAAGATGCGAATCACATCAAGAAAGTGATAGAGAAATGAGTGGGATTCATTCCCTAATCTGTTTCTCAATCACTTAGTGGCATAGAAATGAGTGGGATTCATTCCCTAATCTGTTTCTCGGTCACTACTTAATGGGAGAGAAATGAGTGGGATTCATTCCCTAATCTGTTTCTCAAACATTAATTAATGGGATAGAAATGAGTGGGATTCATTCCCTAATCTGTTTCTTGAACATTATATAATGGGATAGAAGTGAGTGGGATTCATTCCCTAATCTGCTTCTCGATCATTATACATTGTATGTGATTCTAATCGCAAAATAAATTCCCTTAAAAAATACCCAACCAAAAACATTTAAAACACTTAATAAAGGCTCGAATTAAAACAAAGTGACGAAGTGGTGCGAAACCTTGTATTGGGTTTTGTTCATCATGTAGTTACATAAAAAACACAAACCCAAGTTCATTCTTTTGCCTTGTTAGGCGCTTAAGAACAAGTTAAGTCCTTTCCAAAAGTAGGCGTATAAGTCTCCAAAGGTCGAGCATCGTGGATTGTGACCTTAACCGCTGTTCAACTAAAAAATACAAAACAAATGGAAACTATGGAGCCGAACTACGGTCGTTCTGATTCCTGAAAAGGATACGTAGGCATTGGGTCGCGGGGCCTAAGCGAACACACTTGTAAATAATCCCTTCTTTTCCCCGTATTTCTTTTTGCATTCATTCACATTTAGGTTTAGACATAGATATACACCCTTTAGATAGAAACAAACATAGGTGGATACCATCGAGTACGATGGGCGTGAGGGGTGCTAGCACCTTCCCCTTGCGTAACCGACTCCCGTGCCCTGTTTCTCTGGTCGAAAGACCGTGTTCTTATTTCGAGTTAGGTTTTCTGATATTCCTTTCCCTCATGGGATGAATATATTAGTGGCGACTCTGACTCCATTTTTCGCGGTAGCGACAGCTGGCGACTCTGCTGGGGATGTTGATAGACCTGATGCTGGTCCATCCTTAGTTGAGTCGATCCTAGCCTGCGTTTGTTTGTTTATTTACTGGGTGTTTATTTGTTTTTATGTGTATACCTTGTATATATGTTCACATGTTTACTTTTCTGCTTGCATATCATGTTTATTTCTGTTTACACATCATGCATATGGATTATATTCTGTGTTCCTTGGGGTCTTCTGTTCTGTTTTGCAGGTTGGGTGGGTTGTTCTATGAGGTAAAAGGCCCAATACCCAGGCCAGAGTTAACACATAGGATACCTAGGATAGAGTGGATAGTCATGACGCCAACAGAATGTCAGGTTCTGTTGATTGCGATCATGAGACCCACGACCAGCTGAGACTCGAATGGGATACCGTTGTTGGCATGTATTTGCAACAATGATGGTGTTTCAGGAGAGTTGCTAACGCTGGAGACCTTTTGACCTACCTTGACCTAGATTCACCTGTGAGTGGGGTGGGATATACATGACAGGTACCGTCGGTGACTATTCTGTTGGTGACTATTGATTCTCCTGGTATTCAAAAAGGTGTCAGACCTTTGATCTCATGACATCTGACCTATATCAGTTATTCAGAGGATTGTATAGTGGTTACTTGGATTATATGGACCTTGATCCCATGCTTTTGCATTGCATAACATCATTACTTTATCCACTTCATTTGTGGGGGATTCTAAAGTCTATTTCCAAAGAAAAAAGGAAACAAAAGTAGAAACAAAAAAAAAAGGGAAAAAAGATACTATATGCAAAAAAGAAAGAAGGATAAAAGAGAAACAAAAAGTGTGAAAAGACTTTAGGATTCTCCATAAATAAAACATGCATTCATACTATCATGCATTTCATAGTTCTTCCAGAAGCTTATGGGGCCCTTTATATTCAGATTTTGGCATCAACAACAGATTGGACTTCTCACTGCCACATACTTTGAGATCAACTATGGAACGACTCCGCAACGAGATGGATGAGATGAGGGCCCAGATGGGTCATCTTATGAGGAAGATACAAGTTTTGACCCATGATCAGGGTGTGTTGAACGAGGAAAACAGTCAATTGAAGACTCAAGTGAGTCTGGTCATGGAAGTTCTGAAGACGGTATTGAGAAAGGAAAATGATGATGTTCCTGCGGCAACAGAGGTTGTCGATCTTTTTCCTTCATATGGATCTCCTCCTGTTCAAGGGATTCCTCAGGTAGTTCTTTCTCGACATCAAGTGGCAAAACTTCCTCGTCAACCAGTTCATGTTCCTAAAATGAATCGGAAGGGCCAAGTATATGGACAAAGACCTAAGATGCCCGAGGCGGTTTTCGATTCGATTCAGATACCTTATGCTCAATTACTCCCTCACTTGCTAGAACTTCAATTGATTGAGCTACGCAATTTGACCATGCCCAAAAAGCTTCCCCCTGATCATGATTCCAACGCTCACTGTGAATTCCATTCTGGGGCACATGGTCACGACATTGAGAATTGTAAGGCGCTGAAGTATAAAGTCCAAGAGCTCATCGATTCCAAGGTGATTATGGTCAACCCTGATGGTTTGAATGTGCAAGGCAATTTGATCCCAACTGTTGAAGAGAAGGTTGAGTCTGTCTTCTATCATGGGTCTACCTCAAGTCATAAGAATTCTCCACCATCCTGGGTTCAAGATTCTCCGTCTTTGCCTAGTCCTCAGTCTAATCAAAAGGGCAAGATGCCTGAACGAAGTTGGTACCCGAGTCAGAGGTTCAGGAAGCCAAAAAGAGTGTACGACAAGGTTCCTATGTCTTATAGTGACTTGTTCTCCCCTTTGTTCAAGAATTCTTTGGTGGAGCCCAAGCAACTGAACCCCGTATGTTTTCCTTATCCTTTGGGATTTGATCCAAATGTCAGTTGTGACTACCATGGTGGGGCACCTGGTCATTCAACCGAGAACTGTCAGCCATTCAAAGACAAAGTTCAAGACCTCGTTGATTCCAAAGCAATCACGTTCACTCCAAAAGGTTTATGCATAAATTGAAGTCCCTATGAGATATCAAAACTGCAAAAAGCATTCAAGAACAATAAGTCCAGACGGAGTCAAGTCTCCTCAACAATGGAATTCGTTTAGTTCTTTACTGCATTTTCATTTGTAATCTTTCTTTGTTTGTTTAAGCATTGCTAGCATGTAAAAATTTGTTAATTTTCGAATGAAAATCATAATAAAAGAGTATGTTTGTCTTGAAGTAATCCTTTCGTTTTCACTCATAAAATTTGTTTTGGCATTACGATACCAACTTTTACTTATCTTTTGCTTAGGCAATGAGCGGAGGGAGAATGATGACAAAAAATGCAAAATCCCTAATGGTGTGTTTTTGAATAAAATCCTACTGATGATGTACAGGCATTATTTCAAATCCTTAAACACCGGAGATATAAGGGAGATAGACCCTCGTTAACCCCTTTGAGCCTTGAAGGAGGAGTTTCTTGTTTTATCAAAAAAAAACCCTTATTTTTAATCCTGGGCAGGGTAGTGTTCATTTAACTTGATCAAGTGTTCAAAACTCACAAATGGTATGCATCTAAGGATACAACAATGGTTATCCTTCAAAAGGTTGAGGAAATTTAAAACCGTGATGGTTATCCTTCACCTACCAAGAGGACAAAAGATGACGGTACCACAATGGTAACCCTTCATCAATCATGGAATGAGGCAGTCGCAATCACTTCCAATGAATCAAAGACAATGCAAGGTCACACGACTTGTTCAAAAAAAAGAGAAGAGAAAAATGAAAAAAATGAAGAAAAAAAAAGAGAAAAATGAAAGAAAAGAATATAGCAATATAAAGAAAAAGGTTGGTGAAAATAAAGCAAGAACAAAGTCGTGTGATAACGAATCAGAAGAATAGAAGGTGAGCGATTGCCGTGTCCGAAAAATCTCATTGATTCCTTAACCATTTCAAAATTCCTTGTGAGGGATGAGCACTCATATTGAGTTAATTGAACTTAGGAGTGGAGAACATCACGAAGGGGGTGGGCACCAAATAATTTTGAGCCTAAAAATCCTTTGTTTATGAAAACCATGAACCAGACCAAATTACAACCCTTAAAAGTCCTAATTGAAGTAGGGTTTATTTTGAAGACGCACTCCCATGGGATAGTGTTTACTGACTCCCAATGAAGCGTAACACATATGTCTATGTTGGTATTGTATGCCCGCTTTACATTTCATTCACAAGAGGTGGCCACTTCATTGCATAAAAAGTTTTTAAACTTCAAGACTAGCATAGGCTTTGCATTAGAATTATCATTCTTAGAATTAACATTTTTTTGCATACAAAACATTTTCTTAAACATCAAGGAAGTTTCCATTGTGAGAATCCACGAAGAGCTTGATCATGTCAAAGTAAAAGAGACTTGAGAACTCCATAGAGTAAAAAGCAATCACTTCAGAGATTGATTATCAAAGCAATTCGTCTGAATACTCCATTGAGCATGTGCAGTTTGATGCCCTCGTTGCATGATCATTAAGGGACAAGTGCCTGAAGACTCCGCTGAGCCTGATCAGTTTGATATTGTTCTTGATTGATTACTCTGAGAGGAAAAGCTTTGGATGCTCTATTGAGAAAATCAGTTGATACCTTCTTTGATTGACTACCCTAAGGGGAGAAGTCTGAATACTCTATTGACCATGAGCGGTGGATACTCTCTTTGATTAAGTACCCTGAGGGGGAAATTTTGAACACTCCGTTGAGCATGGTGAAGTTTCTTCCACAGTTTGTTTGACTTCAAAAGAAGTAAACTTGAGGATTATGATAAGATGCACACAATCAGGGGCAATCAAATCGAGGTTTGACATCTCAAATTCAATCAATATGGGTCAATCAAGTCGAGGAATCTCTCTCTTGATTATGACCAATCTGAAGTAGTGATGTCGAGGAATCTCTCAAGCTCACTCAATCTGGGGCAATTACCTCGAGATTCGACAAATCTCTTCAAGGATCCGTGGATCAAGAGAAAAAATATTTCAAATGTATGAATATGCTGGGGCAGATTTTATCAAGTAATGGTGGTGTAAGGATCATTTCGAGGCAAATGTCTTCGATGAATCAGATATCTTCACAAGTCAAGCGGCCTGGGGCATACTCCTTTGGTTTGTATTGAAGAAACCGTCATTTACTTGTAAAGTGTAGTTGGCCATTATAGAGTGGAGAAGTATCACAATGCTTTTCCCCAGCAAGTTACTCTCTCCCCAAGCATAGGAGTTTATTTCTCCTAAGAGTTGATTCCATTCCTCAAGCATAGGAGTTTATTTCTCCTGGAAAAGTCACTCCCCGAGCATAGGAGTTTATTTCTCCTGAGAATTCATTCTCTCCCCAAGTATAGGAGTTTATTTCTCCTTGGAGTTGTTCCACTCATCCCATAAAGAGTTCCTCATCAAGGTTTCTCATCCCTAATATGGTAAATTGAGGGAATCTCCTCAAGCTAAAAATTCTTCAAGCTATGGCACATGGTGAGAAGTCAGAAAGTATTCTTCAAGTCAACGAAGAAGTACATCATGCAAGTCAAAGTCCAATATCTATTGGCACCCCCACAGAGTTCTTAACACTAAGGGGATTCTCCCTGGTATTTACCTCTCCCGAGGTCAGAGAAAAAGTTCGATCAACAAGTCAGCGAAATATTCTTTAAAGGGCCCTCGTCATCTTTGCATATAGTAACCATTGCATCCGCATTGCATCAACAAAAAGCGTAGCATTTCCATGAATATGGAGCATTACGCCATAAAAAAATCAAACATGCATAAGCCAAGTTTGTTTGTGCTCCAAAGGCACAAGTAATATATACCCCCAGAAGAAGTCTCACTTTCTCACTCTAATGTGGATTGGATACCAAGTCTTTCTCCTTCAAGATCGCTGTCTCTTTGGTTATTTTCCCGTTTCCCGAGCTCAATCGTTTGGATAACCCATACTTTGTGTGTGGCAATTCGAACGATTGCCACTCTTGTAGAATTACACCCCGCCTTTTGGCCTGAGGGAACCATGTAGTTCTTATGTTCTGTAAATAATCAATACTTCCTTCAAAGTCCAGTGTCTACTGGCATCATCTAATAGAGTCTGGTCGTCACCAGTCCTCTCTTTGTATTCACTTTTTGTGAATCCCCTTACTGCCTTTTGCATAAGGGATACCTCTTGCTTCTTGCAAGTCTTGTTTTGGTTATTTTCCCGTATGCTGCGTGCATATTAGAGTGCGAATGAGGGTGGGCATTCAGCCCATCTCATTTTTCAATCATTTGGGTAATCATACTTGGTGTGTGGCAACTCGAATGAATGCCACTCTCGAAGAGTACACCCCGCCTTTTGGCCTGAGGGATCCATGTAACTTTTATGCTTCGCAAGCATCATCATCTCCGTGAATGTTCAGTGGTTACTGTCATTCGCGTGTCGAGTCTAGTCGTTACTAGTCTTATTTTGGTTATTTTCCCGCATGCTGCGTGCATATTAGAGTGTGAATGAGGGTGGGCATTCAACCCATCTCATTTTTCAATCATTTGAAATCCATACTATGTGTGTGGCAATTCGGATGATTGCCACCCTTGAAGAGTACACCCCGCCTTTGGCCTGAGGGATCCATGTAATTCTTATGCTTCGCAAGCATTAATATCTCCTTGAAAGCCCAGCATTTACTGGCATCCCCTGACTGATTCCAGTTGTCACTAGCCTTTCTTTCAGTCAAGTCCAATGATTATTGGCATCTCTTACAAAAGTCCCATGGTTATGGGCATCCTTCAAATTCTGGTTGTTACCAACAAAAGCCCTGTTGTTACAGGCATCCTTTGGGTGAGTCTAGTGGTTACTAGCCTTTTCCTTAAAAGTCCCATGGTTATGGGCATCCTTCGAATCCTGGTTGTTACCTGTAAAAGTCCTGTTGTTACAGGCATCCTTAGGTCAGTTCTAGTTGTTACTAGTCTGTTCCTTTAAAGTCCTGTTGTTACAGGCATCCTTAGGTCAGTTCTAGTTGTTACTAGTCTGTTCCTTTAAAGTCCTGTTGTTACAGGCATCCTTAGGTCAGTTCTAGTTGTTACTAGTCTGTTCCTTTAAAGTCCTGTTGTTACAGGCATCCTTTGGTCAGTTCTAGTTGTTACTAGTCTGTTCCTTAAAGTCCTGTTGTTACAGGCATCCTTCAAAGTCTGGTTGTTACCAGCAAAAGTCCTGTTGTTACGGGCATCCTTTAAAGTCTGGTTGTTACCAGCAAAAGTCCTGTTGTTACGGGCGTCCTTTGGTCAGTTCTAGTTGTTACTAGTCTGTTCCTTTAAAGTCCTGTTGTTACAGGCATCCTTTGGCTAGGTCTGATTGTTATTGGTCCTTTCCTCCAAAGTCTGGTTGTTACCAGCAAAAGTCTAGTGGTCACTAGCCTTTTCCTTAAAGTCCTGTGGTTACAGGCATCCTTCGGTTAAATCTGATTGTTATCGGTCCTTTCTTTCAAAGTCCGGTTGTTATCGGCAAAGGTCCAGTAGTTGACTGGTGTTTCTTGTTTATATCAAGCACTTAATAGTATCCTTTGTTTGGAATCAGTGGTAACTGGTATCCTCTTTCAAAATCCCAGTTACAAGTGTCTCTTCAGAGTTGTTACTCCAGAGCGCAAATTTTTGGGTTCTTTGGTATTCAATCCACTTACACCTCAAATGTCCAGAATTTGTATCGTTCGTACATTCAGGTCCAAGAAGATTGAATAGGGGCAGCTGTTGCACCCCAAAATTTGCCCACTTATTTATTCCCCAATTGGCCATCACTTCACATTCATGTGCATACCTCATCTAGGCCAGTCATCCATTATATTCGTCCATATCATGGTTACTATTCAGAATTGATAAGAAAAGAGCTTATGCTGAAGAAATTCTTGATCAAAAAAGAGAAGATTGGAAGTTTGACTATATGGCATCATTCCCATTGAAGTCCTCCTGAAATTAGGGTTTCACAATCATCAACTCGAGGCATTGATTGGAAGATACAAGCTTGAGGTTCATCTGGTCTTCCTAAATTAGAGTTTTGACCAAAGTCAACTCAGTTGATTTTTTGGTCAACATCTTAATCAGAAGCTGATTATATGGTCCGAAGCACCATTGGGTCTACGTTGAGCTAGCCACTGAATTTCATCGGTCGACAGTTGATTGAAGTTGAATTGGAGGGTTATCGTTCAAGAATTTTATCTGGAGCAATAAAGTCAATGATTGACTTTTCAATGTTTTGGTCAAAATTGTGGTTGGTATTGACTATTGCAATATTAGAGGAGAATTAATCAACGACATGCCATCATGAATCAAGGAAATCGTGAAAATGGAAAAATTGAAGTGTTGATTGAGTTTGATTTTCTACAAAAAAATCTATGATTATTTGGAGTCTCATAAGGTATTTGGATTGCACTCCTTATCATGATTAAGGCAAAATTATGTGTGTGGCCCATCTTACTACCCTATTTGTACCAATAGGCCCATTATCATAAAAATTCAAAAAAAAAAAAAGAGAGAATATTGTAGAGCTAATGACATGTGCATGAGTGCATCATTCCTTTTACTTCTTATTAGCCGTACAAATGCTACACTACCATGCACATTTGAAATTTTACTACAAAAAAAGTCATGCAAATAGTGAATTTTTCACGTTTTTTCTCTAAAAAAGGGGCTGGCAACAATAAAACTCCAGAACAATACTTTCCCTCTCCATGCATGTATCACACCATACACTTGTTTTAATAAAAGAAAACTAGACATTATCCATTCAAAATTTTGCTCAAAGAGGGACCATCTTTTTCTCTCTCTGCATGGAAATAGCAATGCCACCACTTGAATGCTTTCTCTCTCCGTGGACCATCACAACAACAACAACTCCATACACTCTCATATAAAACAAAAACAATACAACACAAAGAGGCTTGCTCACTAAGTTTGATGGAAAAATAAGCTACACTACACTTGCATCCACCATAACGCTTATGCACCTAACATACAAAAGAAAACTCTCCACAAACAAACGGGCTCGATCATTTTTCTTATCATTTTTTTCTCTCTTTTCTCTCATTTCTCTCCTCCCCTCTCTCACGGTTCTCTCTCACTTCATCCTTCACCTCTCCAAAAACGTAACCACCTTGCAAAAACCATAACAACCTCCCTCCAAAAACAAACTCTAAAGGTTCCCACCACAACCATAACAAACTTCTATCCTTCTCTCTCACTCTCGGATGACCTTCCTTTTTCTCATCTTCAACCGCCCCTATCATCTCCGATCTCCTCCATCAGAGTCATCACCATGCCACCAACATCATCACCACGCATCAATCGTCATTTTCCAATGATCTCTTGAAGCTTCTCATCACCAGCACCATCTTCACAAGCTCGTATTAATCACGCTTTCTTGCTCCGGTTCTTTAGTCCAAGATTAAACAAGTAAGTTTTCTTTTCATTGCATTAGAAGCATGTATAGGCCTGGAACCCGTCATCAGGGATTGGGTTAGGATTTAGACCACCATGTTTTCATTGATTGTGTTGCATATGCTGCATGAACATGCTTTCTTTGAACATAGATTCGGTTTGCAAGATATAGTCTCTGTATGAATGTGTGATTTGCGTGTTTGAATCCCTTGTGTCATGAGGATTGCTTTGGTACCAATTTTGTGTAATTTAGGGGAAGCTTTGAATGTTAGGGTTTATAAAGATTGGTTCGGTTTGTGTGTTAGAGAAGGAATTAAGGAAAACGGAGTCCATATTCGGAATCTACGCGAAAAAACAAGGAGAACAGTGGTCTCATTCGTCGTTTTTGGGAATCAGCCGTCGCCGGCGCCGCCGTGGGGGGCGGTAGCTCATCGGAGAAGACGATGAACAGTACCCTCCATGGTACTGTTCACGTCAGCTTGCATCTTATTTCTTTATTATTTTTTTTTTTTCTTTCTTCTTTTTTTTCTTTTTTCTTTATACTTTTATTTTTGTGTTTTTGTTTTATTACAATGATTAGAAAGTGAGGTGTCTCTCTATGATTGGCTCTAGCTTTTATTTTGTCTTTTATAACTTAAAATTAAGTGACCAATTGATATAGTCATGGGATATTTCTTGTCACGTTAATTTTTCTTCATGCCATATGCATAATAATTGTCACATGTTGTAGTAAATGGAATAAATAAATGATAAACAAAATATGGAAACAAAAAGAATGATAGTGGACTAAGTTTAAGAACTGGGCTTAACGCAATACTTTTCACACCCCAAGGATCAGGCCCAGGCGCCTGTTGTTTATGAATTTGGTCATTGTAGTTTACTAATGCACCCCCCTGGCTGATAGATTTTGAGACTTGTTTAGAAATGGTTTCTTCTCTAATTTTTTACTTGTAATTCGATTCCCAGTGGAACAAAAAATAAATAAAAATATATTTTAAATAGAATAAGGTGTGTAGAAATTTTTGATATTTTTTGTTAGATTTTTAGAACTTAGTTTGTTGTTTTTAATAAATCATTTCCTTTAGTGTGTTCATTGTGTTTTTTAAGTTTGATCGGTTTTGCAAATTAGTTTTGTTTAATGCTTTAGAAATAGAATTCAATTGCCATCTTTTTTGTGGTTTCAGTAGACTCATATATCATAATGTGTGCAAAAAATAAAAGTCCAATTCCATGTTTTGGTTAGGTTTTCATTAGGTTTTCTATACCCGATTTATGTGCGTTTCTAAACGGATAACCATGTGAATTCGACCTATAATTTGCTTTGCATTTATGCAATTGACTTAGTTTCTTTTTGTACATATAAGTAGGGATGTTTAGAGGTCCTAAGACCTGGAGTTGATTTTTTTTAGTCATGTTTTCTTATTTTACTCGATTTTTCTTTCTTACATGTAAATAACTTGCTTTTGATCAACGATTGTATCGTAACTTGTCCAAATGACCTATAATTTTGTATGAGACTTTGTGACGTGATTCCATGATTGTTTAGACACCTATTAGAGGTCATTAGCTACTGACTTCCATCATTTGATTGCATTCTTCTAACTTCACTCCTAATTTGAATTCTATTAACTAGTTTTGACCTAGTTTTGTATAGTTTTGTTAGAACTTCGTTTGTTTCAAGTTAATTGACTAACATAGATTGGTATAAGGTCTTGGACCTATAAATGAACTAATTGCTACTGACTTTAAGCTTTGTTCATGTTTTCATTTGCTTTTTGTTTCGGTTAATTGATGTTTGTTCACTAATTGTTAAGTGGCGATTCAAGCGATACTTTGGTAACCCTTTGTGAATATTTTCGTATAGTGCCATATGGCTTTTGTGTTTGATTTAGGACACTTATTTCCTTGGTTTGCTACTGCCCTCTCTTCTCATCTTGTTGGAGTTGTAACTCCATTCTTTTGCCATGTTCCCTTAGACTCTTCCTTCTTTGTTAAGAGGAATTGAGATAGGTTAGGATAGTTATCCTTGACCTTAGGGCCATTAGACTTAGATTAGAATAACTTAGATTAGAGAATAGGTTAGTTCCCTTGTTCATTCTTTTTCTTTTCAACTTTAAAACACTAATAAATAAAGATGCGAATCACATCAAGAAAGTGATAGAGAAATGAGTGGGATTCATTCCCTAATCTGTTTCTCAATCACTTAGTGGCATAGAAATGAGTGGGATTCATTCCCTAATCTGTTTCTCGGTCACTACTTAATGGGAGAGAAATGAGTGGGATTCATTCCCTAATCTGTTTCTCAAACATTAATTAATGGGATAGAAATGAGTGGGATTCATTCCCTAATCTGTTTCTTGAACATTATATAATGGGATAGAAGTGAGTGGGATTCATTCCCTAATCTGCTTCTCGATCATTATACATTGTATGTGATTCTAATCGCAAAATAAATTCCCTTAAAAAATACCCAACCAAAAACATTTAAAACACTTAATAAAGGCTCGAATTAAAACAAAGTGACGAAGTGGTGCGAAACCTTGTATTGGGTTTTGTTCATCATGTAGTTACATAAAAAACACAAACCCAAGTTCATTCTTTTGCCTTGTTAGGCGCTTAAGAACAAGTTAAGTCCTTTCCAAAAGTAGGCGTATAAGTCTCCAAAGGTCGAGCATCGTGGATTGTGACCTTAACCGCTGTTCAACTAAAAAAATACAAAACAAATGGAAACAATGGAGTCGAACTACGGTCGTTCTGATTCCTGAAAAGGATACGTAGGCATTGGGTCGCGGGGCCTAAGCGAACACACTTGTAAATAATCCCTTCTTTTCCCCGTATTTCTTTTTGCATTCATTCACATTTAGGTTTAGACATAGATATACACCCTTTAGATAGAAACAAACATAGGTGGATACCATCGAGTACGATGGGCGTGAGGGGTGCTAGCACCTTCCCCTTGCGTAACCGACTCCCGTGCCCTGTTTCTCTGGTCGAAAGACCGTGTTCTTATTTCGAGTTAGGTTTTCTGATATTCCTTTCCCTCATGGGATGAATATATTAGTGGCGACTCTGACTCCATTTTTCGCGGTAGCGACAGCGGGCGCTTTTCTCCTTTTTATTTTGAATGCTCCTTTTGAGATCTGATCCTTGGATTTTGAATATTGTGACTGCCATGTTGACTTTGATCTGTAAGCTTCGACCCTGTTGCATCCTCGATCTCGAATGATATATTGAGGAAGAAGATGTTGTGAACGTTATCTCCATCGTTTCCTCAATCTTGGATGAATGCGAGGAAGAAGATATGCTTGAACCTTTGCTTTGCTTGATCCTTATGCTTGAAATTTTTCTTCATTGATTGATTCCCTTGACAACCAAAATACACCATTGAATTAATCGAAATCTACCCTGCCCCTAGTTGAAATCAAAGTTTTTTTTGAAAAGTAGAAACAAACTCCAACTATTGGCTCGAGGGGGTGACGAGGGATTAACATCCTTATATCGCCATTGTTTAGGAACTGAAACAATGCCTGTACATCATCGGCTCGGTCTTATCTCAAAAGCATACGTTTAGCGAGATTTAGTTATTTGCATTCGTCATTCTCCTTTAAGTTTGTTAATTATCCTAAACTTGAAATTGAAAATAGAATAGAAGTGTGCGAGTGGAAAGTCGTAGTAGTGCGCGAATGAATTGACTCCAAAACCTGCATGGTCATCCCATTAGAGTTGCTAATCCGAAGGGACAACTTTTATCCTGAGTAACACTTGGCGATCGTAGGGATTGAAATTCTGACATGATAAACACCTATTAATCCTAGGGACGATCTCCTTTGTAAATCCATTGACCATGTTTAACTCTTTAGTTCATGGACTTGTAGAAGTGAAGGGTAACCTCAAATTTTCCTTGGGCACGTCAAACCTCTCGGGAATAAATTGTTAGCGGTGGGTTTTCGTCGTATCGGAACTTCATGAGTTTCCTTTGACTGAACCTCTTTTGCTTTTTTAAGGATAGTATCACACCGTTTGCGATCTTCAGAGTTTGTAAATTGATAGGGAACCCCTATGACCCTTTTTCCCCTTGGTGAGGAATTAACATATGTTGCATTCCCTCCATCGTAGTTATGCATCTTTGTTCAGGGTGTTGCCCCAGTTGGACTGACCCTTTCCCCCAGGTTATCGTAGAGCGTCCTTGTAATGTTTGCTATGTTCTAAGATGAACCCCTTTATGACTAGATACCCCTTGAGTGTATCTATGAGGGAACTTCTTTGTTGAACTAATTCTTGCTCGATGATAACCTTTGTCGTATTTACAATCCTGTTACGACAAGGCATGGACATGCGTCTGGCATGGTGAAAGACATCCCCTTTTTTTTAAGCTCATTCCCAACGATTTATCCTCCTTTCTCCATAGTCCACGATCCTTTTTCTTTGCGAGTCTCAGGAAATCGGCTAGCGCGGTAGGTGTGGATAGAAATGCAAATGTAGATGCAAATGTAAATGTATGAAAATGCAAATGCATGCGTATGCGAGAGACTCCTTGTATTATAACTCCTTGTATGAAATGCAGACGTGTGACGTATAATCCTAGGGATGGTCTTAGGGGTGACATTAGACCCTAGTGAAATCCTTGCAAGATAGATGTTATGACACGCCAATGGAAATCCCTTAGATTAGGGAGTATGCAGAAAGTAACGGCTAGTGACCGTTCGAGACAATCACCAAATCTCGTGGCCATCGAGAGGCCGTTCGACGTGTACCAATGAAGTTGTCCCTCGTGGGAAGGTTCTCTATGCGGAATACAACCTATATAAGGACGATGTCGGATGAAGTGAAATCCCTACAGGCTAGGGATGAAAGATGTATAGATGGGAATCCAAACCCTATAAGTTAGAGGGTGCGCGGAAACAAGCACGGAGTGACCGTTCAGGACAGTCACTAGATCTCATGGCCATCGAGAGGCCAATCGAACGTATGCTAATGACGTTGTCCTCCGTATGAGGGATGTGATTTTTTAGAAATAGAATCCCTACAGGCTAGGGGATACGTAGATGTAAGCACGAGGTAACCGTTCAAGACAGTCACCAGATCTCATGGCCATCGAGAGGCCAATCGACGTGCGTAAACGAAGATGTCCATCGTGGGAATTGCAAAAAATATATAAATAAACCCTGGAAATTGCAAAAAATATATAAATAAAAATTTAAATATTTAAATATAAAAGAAAAAAAAACCTAAATCCTAGAAATTGCAAATAAATATATAAATAAAAATTTAAAAATTTAAATATAATAAGAAAAGAAATAAAACCTAAACCCTAATCCAAAACCCTAATTTTGGCAAATTAGCCAAACCCTAAAAAAATTCGCCAAAACTCTAAAAAATTCGCCAAAACCCTAAATGATTCGCCAAATATTTAGAGTCGCCACCTATTCTACAAGGGCGAATAGGAAACCCTACGCAGTTAAGAAATCTGGGTAAGTTATTATAATCAGGTCAAGGGAAGGTGTTAGGCACCCTCAACCCTTTCCTAAGGTTTTGAATTAAGGTGACAGTTTTATGGCTGAAAGTTATGGTTAATAGCTAAAGAAGTGAAAAGGGTGAACGGTAAGATTCGAACCTAATGAGAATTTTGGGGAAGGGGACTCGCCTTGGTTATCCAAGTGCCTACGTATCTCCTTATGGAGAATCAGAGTCAACGTAGTTCGGGCACAGGGTTGTAGCATTTGAATTTGATATGATATGGTTGGAAGGCTTTTTGAATGGCCTATCTTAGTTTTGAGTTTGGTTGTTTGCAAGGCATTTTGAGTTGCCTTGTCGAAAAGGATGAAAATCCGTAGTTTGTTTTTGAAGTGTTTTGAGTGTTTTTAGATTTGGGCGTACAACCCTGATTTAATATGTTTTCGTTAGGTGCGATGATCAATAGATTTGATCATTATAATTAACGAATTATCTGAGGTATTGCTGGTTGCTCTGATCGATAGATTCGATCGTCACGGACAGCAAATGAGGTGTATTTTAATCTTGTAATTAAATTATGGGTTTTATCATTGCCTCTCATAACCAATAGATTTGGTTATTACATGACAACGAATTCATATATTTACATTTTATTATTTTATCTCTCGTCATTGCGACTAATAGGTTTAGTCGGATCGAGGAGAGAATTAATGATAATGTTTTCGCCAAATGGGCAGTAGGATTGGGCAAACCCTAATGCGTGGGTAACCTTCCTAGGGTTTTTGTGACTTAATAGCTAAAACTAATTAAAAGAATTAAAATCAAAATAATCGAAATAATCGGGAAATCTAATTCTAAACCCTAGTCCTAATTTAATTTAATCCTAATTCTAATTAAACAAATTAAATTAAATATAATTAATTAGTATTAATCTAAATAATTAAGTAAATAGAAGAAAATAAATAGAAGAACCTAGATTTTGATTGTATATGGCACGGTTGGGTGTCCATGGTATGCTGCCTCATCCTGGTGCGCTGGATCTAAGAAGCTGACGATCCAGTAGTTAAGCATTGAGGGTGTATGGTGGTCCTTCATTGATGAGCGGCACTAGATCTGTAAATAAGCATTTTAATAAAATTATTGCAGCCAGGGGGAATCGAAGCCAGGCTCTTCTAAGCGAGATCTTGCCATTCCTGCTGTGATGACCATCTTTTATAGTTAATATGACCACAAAATTTAAAACAAAAAAAGCCAGAGAACCAAAACAACTAAAAAAATGTGCCCCTGGACTCATCTTCCTCGAGGATTTCTTTCTGGAAAACACAGGAATTACCTCCATCCCCTATACATATATAGGGGTAAACACAAAATAATAAAATAAAAAAAGAAAAGAAAGCGCTTGGTGCAGATTGACGCTGTTTGCGGCGCGGTGGCTGTGCGATGGGATCCGATGGACGGTGGCTAGCAGCGGCTTGGTTGTTGTCGAATGTGTGGTGGTGGTCGGAATATTCGCGGTTGATGGTCCGGTGGTGCGTGATATGCAGTGGGAGCGTATGGACGTCGACGGTAAAGAGCTGTTTGGCCGGTGGTTAGGGAGGGCCGGCGCGGATGGTAGCCGGTGAGATCAGAGGAGGCGGTTATGGCTGGATCCGCCGCGATTCCGGTGTACTGGCTGGACGAAAAAAACGTTGGCACGGTGGCTTTCGAGCGGTTCTTTATTCCTCTTCTGTCTCAGTGAGAGCCTGCAAAAAAAAAAAAAACAACAAACACAAATGCTATTTGTCTTTTATTCTAAGTGAGTATTCTTTTGAAAGATGAGACTACATATTCCGTTTAATTGATGGGGCGGTTGTACTGATGAATGATGAAGGAGGTTTGAAACAAATCCCCCCAAAATTTTGACTCGGTGCCAGTCTCCAAGTAGTATTGGTCAATGTGTCTAAAAACTAGTCAAACAAAAATCAGGATTCTCCAACTTTTTCGGCCCCCCCTCTTTTAGGATTAATTGTTTGGCCCCTTTTATAGTACTTAAACTAGGGTTTTCTACATCCAATGGGCCTATTGTTTAATTAATTTAATAAATATTGATAATAATAATCCATAATAATTCTAACAATATATTACCCCCTAATTGACTTAATAGAATAAATAGGCTAATAATAATCTTACTAATACTAATAATAATAATCCAAATAATATCTAATAATAATATTAGTTAGTAAAATAAATATATAAATGATAATAATAAAGATAAGTAAATAATGAAAACTAAATTATAATAGAACATAAAAAAGATAGATAAAAAAAACCCTTAGAATGAGATATATGGACTAACATTTTTGGGTCCAAATACCTGCTAATTACACATCTCTATTTAATTAAAGAGGGTTTTATAAGAGAGCAGGTTTAACAATAGATATGTTAAACCCCATGGCTCTTAATTTTAACACCCTTAGTAAATTAAAATATGCGAATCGTGTCGGGTAAATTTTAGGGTATGACAAAGGGGTATTTACCTTGGATGACATCTTCAAGCCCATCTCTCATGGATCATCTTCCCAAAAGGCGCAAATTTCAGGGCATTCAGTATTCAATCCTCTTCTACCTTTAGATCACGATAGGCAGACATGCCTATCTACCTCTTTAGAATTAAGAAGATTGAATAGGGGCAGCTGTCATACCCCGAAATTTGCCCGATCAAATTCTCATCTAATAATTTATCAAGAGTATTTAAAATTAAGAGTTGTGGGGTTTAACATTTCTATTCTTAAACTCATTCTCTTATAAACTATTTTTATTAAAATATGGGGTGAAATTAGCAGGTGTTTTGGGATCTAAACATTGGGCCCAATTATTACAAGGGTTCTATCGTTTTTGGATATAATTGCTTTTTACTAACATTTTTGTTATTATGGTAATTTTATTAACTGTTATTATCTATTGCAATTTTATTAACTAACTAATATTATTATTTAATATTATTAGGATTTTTATTATTATTGTTATCCTTTTATTATTTTTATTAAATGAATTAGTTGGGCAATAGGCCCATTAGGTGTAGAAAACCCTAAGTGGAGCATTATAAATAGAAAAGTTTTCTAACAATTAGGGGAGGCCAACTCCATTCACAAAACCCTTATACCTACTACTCACATACTTTCAGGCTTTCATACACTGTAAATATCAAACAACTATTATTTTCTTCTTTCTTTCACACCAATTTTCGCCAATTTACCGACACAACTAACCTCATGTACATATTCCATTACATACAACAATCCTCTCACGTTAGACTTGTTCCAATAAGATTAACCATGACCAAATCACTATCATAACACCATTCCAACATCATTATTCTAGGCAATTTGTAATCGATTCAAAGATCCTATCACAAGCAAAAGTATCATCTCTCATACCAACCTTCAAACTACAAACAAAATCACTGTTCCAAATTGTTGTAGCAAAAGAACGGGCCGAAACAAGAAACAATAAGAAAAGAGAATAGAAGAAGGAAACACAACAATCGAATCAGTATTAGCAGCGATTCCGCAAGGGCCATAAACAATACAACTTCAAACAACACGCAGCAGCTCAATGCCGTGCCGGTAAATCCTTCCGACGCCGCCCCGGACGCGAATCGTCACCACCCAGATCCCTTTTCAAATCGAACTCCAATCCGCAAACGCGCAGCCACGCCGCCACCTCCAATACGCGGACACCGGATCCGCCCAGCCCCGCGTCCACCATCAACAAACAGTATCACGCAACAACAACATCCAACACAAACCTGCACGTTCAAGCCAAGTCATAGTCGGGCTTCATCATCATCATCTCTTTCGACACAATTCGGTTCATCCTTC
Organism: Vicia villosa; assembly: GCF_029867415.1. Taxonomy (NCBI): domain Eukaryota; kingdom Viridiplantae; phylum Streptophyta; class Magnoliopsida; order Fabales; family Fabaceae; genus Vicia; species Vicia villosa. Next base: position 411,069 of record NW_026705726.1, on the reverse strand, counting down.
ACATCAAATACGGCGCACAGAGGGTCGGATCGAAGAGGGAGAAGATCAACGGAGGGTTGAATCGAAGAAGGAGAGGATCAGCAACTTCACCAATTCGGTTTTGAAACCCTTCGATTTATTGAGGTTATTGTTGCTGTGCTTTGCCATGTTGTGAATGTTTCCCCTATGAATTTGAGTTTGGTTGTCGAGAAGCAGTTGTTCACGTGGGCGGAGAAGATGAAGCCATGGGAGTAGGAAAGAAGAGGTACCTGTTATTGTTGTTCGGCCGTAAAGAAAGGACTGAGAAAGAAGAAAGAAAAAAGGATTAGATTTCATCTTTTGGTGTGAAACACGAATTGAGGGGTTGGATGTGTCTCTGTGGTTTTCTTTTATCCCAAGGCCACGTGTCGAAATGCTGCTGGTCCATAAAAATGGGAAAGGCTCAAAACGTTGGTAAGAATGTTAAAGGGCTATATTACAACAAAAGTGCGCAGCATAGATGGTATGAAGAAACGCTGGTGACTGGCAAGACCTGGGTTCTATCCCTGGGTATTGCATTATTTTGGTTTAATTTGTTTGCTACATTTGGTTCAAAGATCTAATACGCGCGGCCTGTAAGAGTTTACCGTATACCCTCCTACATCAACCACTTGATCATGATGAAAGCAAATCCAACGCCCCAAGACTTGCAGTCCACCGTGGGCACTCCCAGGCGCACAGCACAGGATCGAAGCCAGGTTTTATTTAATTATTTTTATATTATTACATAGTTAATCTTAATATTTAATTAGGTTTAATTAATTGTATTTAGGTTTAGTTAATTTACTTAGGATTAGAATACAAATTAGGATTGGGGGTTATAATTAAGGGTTTAGAATTATTTATTCGATTATTTTGATTATTCGACTTAATTGATTTAATTAATTTTAATTATTAAAAAATCACAAAAAACCTAGAAAGGTTATTAATGCATTAGGGTTTGCCCCATCCCACTGCCCATTTGAAAAAAACATTAATCCTCAATCAATTTTCTCCTCGATCCGACTATACCTATTAGTCGCATTGGCGAGAAATAAATTTAATCTAATTAATTTATTTGTTAATTTGACTGATTCTTGATTAATTCTCTCCTCGATCCGACTAAATCTATTAGTCGCATTGGCGAGAGATGCAATCATAAAACATAAATATTGAAATTCATTATCGTGTAATAACCAAATCTATTGGTTATGAGAGGTGATGATAAAACATGAAATTTAATCACAAAAAGTAAAATATACTTTATTTGCTGCTCGTGACGATCGAATCTGTCGGTCAGAATGGCCAGCAATACATTATCTGATTCGTTAATCATAATGATCAAACCTATTAATCACCGCACCTAACGAAAACACATCAAACCAGGGTTGTACGCCCAAATCTAAAAACATTCCTTCAAACTACGGATTTTCATCACTTCGATCAGGCAACTCAAAATGCCTTGCAAACTACAAAATTCAAAACTACGATAGGCCATTCAAAAAGCCTTCAAAACAATTTCATAATCAATTATAAGGCGTACAACCCTGTGCCTCGAACTACGTTGACTCTGATTCTCCCTAAGGAGATACGTAGGAACTTGGCAACAAGGCGAGTCCCCTTCCCCAAAACCTCAATTCAGTTCAAATCTCACTTTTCGCCCTATTCACTTCCTTAGCTATTAAACCTTAATATTTAGTCACAAACCTTTACTTTGAACATGAAACCATAGGAAAGGGTTGAGGGTGCCTAACACCTTCCCTTGACCTGGTTATAATAATCTTACCCCGAACTCTTAACTGCGTAAGGTTTCCTATTCGCCCTAGTAGAATAGGTGGCGACTCTAAAAAGTTATTTTTAGGGCAGGTTGCTACACGACTCTTGCTTGTTTATCTTACCAAGGAATGCCTATGAAGTTCAGTGGTGCAGTAGTCAAAGCATTTGATGGATCGCGAAAATCTGTTATTGGCGAAGTTAACCTTCCCATGACAATTGGTCCACATACATTTCAAATCACCTTCCAGGTCATGGACATTCAAGCTGCTTATAACTGTCTGTTGGGACGACCATGGATCCATGAAGCAGGGGCAGTAACATCTATGCTCCATCAAAAATTAAAATTTGTAACAAATGGAAAGTTAGTAACAAATGGAAAGTTAGTAACAATAAGAGGAATGCAGTTCCAAGGTCTCTCTTTAGAAGACGATTCTTCCAAAAAGAAAGCATCAATCTCTTCTTACAAAGAGGCAGTAAAGGTAGTAAAAGATGGCACTACCACCGGTTGGGGGCAAGTTGTGATCCCTACTAACAATGAAACCAGAGCAGGACTCGGATTTTCATCAATGTTCTCAAATTTCACCAAGAAGGATGAAACCCTTCGTCCGATCAAAGAAACGTTCCTTAGTGGAGGGTTCCTTAACCCAATTCCTCAAGAGGTTAATGTCATTATCGAAGAAGACGCTGAAGAAAGTCTCTTCGATTCTGAAGAAGAATGGAAATGTTATCTCAATGATTCGGGATACATATCTCAGGAAGAACCATATGCACCGTTCTATCCTCCTTCAGAGAAACCCAAAGGCAAGGTCAAACCAATTGCTAAAGAAAAGATCCCACCTATTCAAGCACAAGTCTGGGACACCTTGGGACAACCAAGTGGCAAGTTTGATTATATGGTGAAATATACTGCACCTGAAAGTTCAATTTCGATCGAAGACGTCCAACCAAATGGATTGGGAGATCCCTTTGAATATAACAATCAACCAGAAGAGGCCTACAAACCCTCTCAACTTTCACGGCAGCCTGAGATTACTGAAGATTTCAGCTTCAACACATCTACCAAAATTGATAACCATGAAGTCGTTTATTCTCACATAAACACCGTTTTTGAAGATGATGGGGAAGATGGCCCCATAATTGACTTGGAAAGTGTCTCTGACAATGAGTCTCTTCATCCCGAAGATTGGGAATTGCATCCTGAAGATCCAGAGCATGTGCCTCCTGCCTAGCTCAAAGCAGAGAGATGTTTTATAGGGTTTTGCTTTTAAACGTTTTTCTCTTTGTCTTGCCCAAGACAAATGAGTTTGTATTTAGGGCTGTGTTTCAAATATGAATCATAAATAAAGTGTCATTTTGAATTCCCTACACTATGTGTTTTATTTTTTTGTTTTTTTCTGGAAATGGTAATCCTAAAAAACCCAAAAAAAAACTTTTCAATAATCTGCATACACTCTTGCATTCACAGTTTTTGTGAAACAAACATAAATCATATGTGCAGATTTACTATTGATAAACCCATTGAATGCGATAACCCTATGCCCTATCCCAACTTTGAGTTTCCTGTGTTCGAAGCCGAAGAAGAGGAAGAAGAAGAGATCCCGGACAAGATCTCTCGATTACTTAAGCACGAGGAAAGAGCCATTCTGCCTCACAAAGAACCTTTAGAAAGAATCAACGTGGGTTCTGAAGAAGACAAAAAAGAAGTGACCATCGGATCGCTGCTTGATGCTGATATGAAGAGTAAGCTGATAGATCTTCTCAAAGAATATGTTGACGTGTTTGCCTGGTCCTACCATGATATGCTTGGGTTGGATACCAATATTGTTCAGCATGTCTTGCCATTGAAGCCAGAATGTCCTCCAGTTAAGTAGAAATTGCGAAGGACTCACCCTGATATGGCTAACAAAATCAAAAAGGAAGTTCAAAAACAACTCGAGGCAGGTTTTCTCGTCACCTCCGAGTATCCTCAATGGTTGGCCAACATAGTGCCAGTTCCGAAGAAAGATGGAAAAGTCAGAATGTGTGTTGACTACCGTGACTTGAATAAGGCCAGTCCAAAAGATGACTTTCCATTACCATATATTGACATGCTGGTCGATAACACCGCTAAGTTCAACGTCTTTTCCTTCATGGACGGGTTCTCCGATTATAATCAGATCAAGATGGCTCCTGAAGACATGGAGAAGACATCTTTCATCACCCCATGGGGTACCTTTTGCTACAAAGTGATGCCATGATGCATAAAGAAATTGAAGTTTATGTGGAAGACATGATAGCCAAGACCAGCACAGAAGAAGAACATATTGAATACCTTTAGAAGTTGTTTCAACGACTAAGGAAATATCAGCTTCGCTTGAATCCTAACAAATGTACTTTTAGGGTTAGATCTGGAAAGCTCTTTGGCTTCATTGTCAGCCAAAGTGGTATCGAAGTAGATCCCGACAAAGTCAGAGCTATTCGAGAGATGCCTGCACCAAAAACTGAAAAGCAAGTAAGAGGATTTCTCAGACGATCGAACTATATCTCCAGATTTATCTCTCAAATGACTGCTACTTGTGGGCCAATTTTCAAGCTTCTCCGCAAAGATCAAGGGGTTGTGTGGACTGAAGATTGCCAGAAAGCGTTCGACAATATCAAGGAATACCTGTTAGAACCACCAATATTGATTCCTCCGGTTGAAGGAAGACCACTAATCATGTACCTTACAGTGTTGGAAGAATCCATGGGTTGTGTGCTTAGATAGCAAGATGAAACCAGTAAGAAGGAGCATGCCATCTATTACCTGAGTAAGAAATTCACAGATTGTGAGTCTCGTTACTCCATGCTCGAAAAAACATGTTGTGCTTTGGCCTGGGCTTCAAAACGTCTCCGCCAATACATGATTAACAATACTACTTGGTTAATCTCCAAAATGGATCCAATCAAGTACGTCTTTGAAAAGCCTGCCTTAACAGGAAGGATTGCCCAATGGCAAATGCTGTTATCCGAGTATGACATCGAGTATCGTGCCCAAAAAGCGGTCAAAGGAAGCATTCTCGCCGATCACTTGGCGCATCAGCCAATTAATGAATATCAATCTCTCAAGTTTGACTTTCCTGACGAAGATGTCATGTACTTGAAGATGAAAGATTGTGACGAACCGTTACCTGAAGAAGGTCCTGATCCTAGACAAAGGTGGGGCCTAATTTTCCATGGAGCAGTTAACGCTTTTAGCAATGGAATTGGGGCAGTCATTATCACTCCCAAGGGTACTCATATCCCGTTCTCCACCAGATTGCTATTTGATTGCACCAACAATGTCGCAGAATATGAAGCTTGTATCATGGGTCTCGAAGAAGCCATTGACTTAAAGATCAAGAACCTCGACATATATGGAGCTTCAGCCCTTGTGATCAACAAAATTAAAAACAAGTGGGAAACTTACCACCCTGGCTTGATTCCTTACAGAGATTATGCAAGACGTTTGTTGACTTTCTTCAACAAGGTTGAATTGCATCATATACCTCGAGATCAGAATCGAATGGCAGACGCCTTGGCTACTCTATCTTCCATGTTCAAAGTCAATCATTGGAACAATTTGCCTAAAGTCATAATTATGCGCCTTGAAAGGCCCGCCTATGTGTTTGCAACTGAAGCAGTCATCGATGATAAATCGTGGTTCCACGACATCAAACGCTTCCTTCAAACTCAAGAGTACCCGCTTGGGGCATCAAACAAAGATAAGAAAACTCTAAGGAGGCTTTATGGAAGTTTCTTCCTGAACGGAGATGTGCTATATAAAAGAAACTTCGACATGGTTTTGCTTAGATGCGTTGACAGACACGAAGCAGACATGTTAATGCATGAAGTGCATGAAGGGTCCTTTGGAACCCATTCAAATGGGCATGCAATGTCCAAGAAGATGTTAAGAGCGGGTTACTATTGGTTGACAATGGAATATGGCTGTTATAAACACGTGAAGAGATGTCACAAGTGCCAGATCTATGCAGATAAGATCCATGTGCCACCGACTCTACTCAACATTCTCTCATATCCATGGCCTTTCTCCATGTGGGGTATTGACATGATCGGAATGATTGAACCGAAAGATTCAAACGGTTATCATTTCATCTTGGTGGCTATTGATTACTTCACCAAATGGGTCGAAGCAACATCTTACGCCAACGTTACAAGACAAGTGGTTGTGATCAGAGGCTGAATGGTGTCAAAGCAGATACGATCAGTTGAACTTAATCGAAGAAAAACGTATGACTGCTCTGTGCCATGAACAGTTATACCAAACCAGGATGAAGCAAGCCTTCAACAAAATGGTTCGACCTCGTGAATTTCTAGAAGGCGACCTCGTGCTTAAAAATATCTTGTCTTTTCAACCAGATTCTAGGGGCAAATGGTCTCCTAATTACGAAGGCTCGTATGTTGTCAAAAGAACATTTTCTGGCGGGGAAATGACTCTTGCAACAATGGATGGTGATGAATTCCCACATCATGTGAATGCTGATGCAGTCAAGAAATACTTTGTCTAAAAAAGACAAAAGAACAGCTCGGTAAGTCAAAAACCCGCAAAGGGCGACTTAGGCAAAAATGAGCATCTCGGTGGACTGAAAACCCGAAAGGGCGGTCCAGGCAAAAACTAGATACAATAAACAGAAAAAAAATTCATCTTGGTCGATTGAAAACCTGAAAGGGCAATTTAGGAAAAAATTAAGGATTTTTGACAAAGTAACTGCATCAGTCCGTACTTCGTCACCTGAAGAGTCTTTTTTTATCAAAGGATCTTCGATCAAATCATCGCCAACCTGAAGCGACAAACACAGTTGGAACTCAAAGTTGTTAGGGAGAATAGTGGTTATTGTTTTCAATGTAGCCTTTTCCGCATATTTACCATTTCCAACTCTTGCAAATACTCCATGGAATCACGCCCTTAGCGGATTACCATCCTATTAAATAAATTTGAGCCTTGTGCCCATTTGTTTGCAATTCTCGATCTTTTCTAGCTTGCAAAATGACGCTTTAATTGTGTTATTCACTTTTGAAAAAAAAAAAGAAAAAGAAGTTTTAAATGAATTTACTTTTCTTTTTGAAATAAAAGCGAAACTTTCCTTTGAGTTATGAACAACAGAAGGGAACATCAACAGCTATCTCCATAGGATAAACAGAAGATTCTCCCTGAGAATTGTTCTCTTCCTCAAAAGAGATTATGAGACAACGGTATTCTTACCCCAAAAAGAATCCCTAAACCAATTACCCCTCGCAGTATAAAAGTTCTTTCATCTCCAGTGAAGAAGAAAAGATGCTTGTCTTCCCCACAGAAGTCTAAAGCATGCAACACCATTCATCACCCATGTTATCTGCACCGTGTTGAAGAACATTTGCCATGTATCTGGTTGTATTGCGACGTTGGCCCTTCTTCAGTATATACTTCTTTGTCTGTCAGTATCGTCAGCATGCATGCGACATTCATGACATTCATCATTCATACATACTTGCATCATTTATGCATTCTTGCATTTTTCAATGTTTGCTTCGAAATCACTTGTTTAGGATATATCTATCCCCAGAAGAAACAGGTATGGGTGTGTCATCTCTCCAGTAGGCTGTCACCCATAAGCAGAAATAACATGTTCTATGTCCAGTTCCCCACTGAGATCATTCCTCGTGGAAGAAGGTTGCTTCAGTTTCTCCTCTCAAAACGAAGGAGAAAATCCCCAGTTGAGTTCATTCCTCATTGGGTACAAAGTCTTGTTTGACCATTTCTCTCCAGTTCATTCTTGGATAGAACTCTGTCTTCACCATATTTAAATCCCGATTCCCCAGTAGAGTCGAGAAAAAATATCCCCACAAACAATAAGCAATAGACTCGCCATCTGAGCAGCTTATGTCTCTTTCAAATTATTGTTCCTCTCTGAGAAATTAATCATGAAAGCCATGTGACAATCAGGGCTTATTACTATTCACAAGGCTGGATAATCAGTAAATTTCCCTAGTGAAGTCGCCAGAATCACTTTATCACTTGGCTGATAATTGATCATGTCTACAGAACCTCTATCACGAAGCTGGTAGTCGTCGACATTCTGTTCTGGTTATATTACTCTTTATCATGTCTATCACATTGCTGATAGTCGGTAATATTAACCAAACCTTTAAAGCTCCTTTACCATTTGTCATGTCTATCACCATGCTGATAGTCGGTAATACAGTTTCATGCCTTTTACCTTCGAATTATTCTTTATCAAGTCTATCACTATGTTGATAGTCGGTAATGTCGATAGGTAAGCTTTTTTCTCGCAAAGCTGTTATTCCCAAGTGAAGCATACACTTGCTTTCCCAATAAAATGGATTCTCTTCCTAAAAAAGATTCAGACATCCTTCCCGATCACTTGTCCCCGGTGGAGTCATCTCTTGGTATTCCCTCGGTAAAGATATCCTTGCCTCATTCGCAATTTTGGTATCTTAGGTCCAAAATTCGCGTCTTCTGATATTTAACTCTCTTCCACTCAATCAAAATGAAGATTTTCAATCTTCATATCTCAGGTTGAAGAAAATTAAATAGGGGCATCTGTCATACCCAATTTTTGCCCTAAGATACCACCTCATATCATCTTCATGTGCATCATTTGTATCACTAACAAATTGCATAGCTTGTGTTTGCTACTTGTGCTCAGCAGGGTTTAATCAAGAAATCACTCATCAGTACAAGTAACAATCAATTAGGGTTTTGTTCTCCCTTCATCTCAAATGAACCATCTTCATCAACAATCAACATTTGGTTCTCAATGATTCATTTCAACAAGCTCAAAAGCTTTGAATCAACCAAATTAGGGTTTTGACTGAAGACATCATACTCCTGACTTTTGCTCAAGATTTGACCTAATGGCTTGGGACACGACCTCAAGACTCGAAATGCATCATCATTACCTAATTTATTGGCTCAAGACATCTCCCACACAAGGATTGATTAACAGTGAAATTTCAGGTCATCAGACTAGGGTTTTGAACCTATCAAGGACTGAAATCAGGGCCCACATTTGGGAAACCCTCAAAAACTCCAAGACATTTTTCAAATGGACTAATCATCTTCAAATAACCCATATGTCAATATCCAATGGAAATTGTACTTCAATTCAAGAGCCACAGTCATCAATTTCATCTGGCCCACGATTAGGATTTTTAACCTAATTCACCTGGAAAGTTGACTTTTAATCAGGACATGGTGCCACAACTCAAACCATGGCTCAAGATCCTCAAATACCTCAATAAGATCCATTCATATCATTCATTTGATGAGGATAGCTTGATTCACCTGAAATCTCCAGAAACGCGATTCACTTGAAAAAGTCAACTGTACAAGATCACCATTGACTTTTTTGAAAATTTGGTCAACCATGACTTTTGAAGATTTGAATCATCAATATATGATATTTGAAGTTATTTGATCAGTAAAAATCCAAAAAAAACAATCAAGAATCAAAAAGTCAAAGTTTGACTTTTCATACTTTCAAGGGTTTTTTCCAAACTTTGGAAGGGAATATCTCAAAATTTCACCTACAAACTGAAAAAAAACTTCCAACATGAAAGTTGTATATTTTGATCCAATGAACAACTTTGTCACATATAATGTTTTTGCAAAAGATTAACCATTTAAGAGATATGGAGCTTCAAAGTTGGTATCTTTTGAAATATTCACAAAAAGACCTCATTTTCTTCAAACTTTATAGGTCTTTTTCACCCATTTCCTTAAAGATCTTGAGGAAGCTTTCAACTAAAGATTTGAAGTACATAACAAGAGCTTTCCAAAATGTCCAAGAGCATGAAAAAATATGGAGTGGAGCTATGGTTTTGAATTTTGACATTAGTGACCATTATGCTTGAATTATAAGCCATTTTTCACAAAGTTTAAACACGTTATGGACCTATAATACAAGCAATGACCTCTTGCAACTCGAAAGGGAAATTTCAAAGAATTAAAGATCATATTAGAAGGAATCTCCAAACACTTGAGATTTTTAACCATGGTTAAAGGTTTTAACCTTTTGCATTAAATGCAAAGATACCATTTTATCTCTTAATGCCAAATCACCAAAGAAAGATCAAATTGCAAAGCTTGAAGTTCAGAATTCTTGGCCTATAAATAGAGGTCCAAACCTCATCCATTCTCACACCAAAACCTTTTAGAGCATTGGTTTTCTCTTCTTTCATGAATTGCAAGTTTCTTAAGTTTCAAAGAGGTAGAAATTCCAACCTCCAAACCATTGAAGTTCTGGCCAAAGTGATGGTTCTAACAACTTCTAAACATCATTTGGGAAGTGTTTGATCCACTCACACATCACCAAAACACCTAAAACTCAGAATCACATTTCAACCTCCATATGAACACAAAGTGAACCTTAACATGCCAATTTCCATACCAGGCCATATCTGTCCAAAGTATCACTTCAAACATCATCAATATACTTCATATAAGTGATCCAAACACTCACCATCAACCTGAAACATCTCCATCATCAAATTCGATCCTCACTTACTCCTACTGCAGATCAGGTGCTACTACTTGATCCAGAAGTTCTCATATCATTCCAGGCATTCAAACATGTTCCCTAAGTTCCATTGAAGCTGTTCAGATTGAGTAACAACATTTGTAACACCTTCAGGCAAGAATTCGATTCTCAGTTTTGCAAACATTAGAGGTAAGTCTCTTAAACTTCAAACTCCATGAATCATGCATCATAAATGAAATAATGCTTTGCCATCTTGTTTCTGCACTATCACTGATCATTAACCCTCAATCAATTTCATATTTCATCAATCATACACGATTTCATATTGATTGTTAAAATTAGGGTTCTTCGTGTTCATCAGAAAACTGATGGTCTTAGAGTAAAAATAAATGAAATTAAAGAGCACTATCATGTTCCTTATGGAAAATCGAGCAAGTTAGGCTATCGACTTGATCAAAATGATTCAGTTTTAAGAAAATTCAAAAATCAAATTGGGGTTGTGTTCTTGGCGCCATTTTTTGTTTAGGAAATTTGAAATCTCGTTTTGAAATATAATCAATTCAATGCGTGTTACATACAAGCCACAAGTGTGGCTCAGTTGGTTGTTGTTTTGGTTGGTAACCTCAAAGTCACGAGTTCAAGTCCCTATGGGACCAAAACCTTTTTTTTAACACTTGTTTTTTTTCCAATTTCTTCACAACTTTAATCAATTCATTAACCTATCAAATTAATTCATTTTAACTTCATTTTTTCTACACTTCTCATTTAATATGTATATTTTATGAATGTCCAAAAAAATCACAAAAATATTATTTATTTGACATATTTTTATTAGGTTTAAAATGACATATTTTTAATACTTTTAAAATTAGTTTTTCATATTGATTTTCAAAACCTAATCACTTGTAAATATTTTGTGATCAAACCCTATGTCTTAATTAGGCATAGGCTTTGTCCTTACCTTAATTAAGTTGACTTTTGTCAATTTTCAAACTCTTTTTCAAATCCTTGATTAAAACAAACGATCAAAGTTTTCAAACGACAAACCTCGCGTCTTTTAACAAATCAATCAACCATGTTTTATAAAATAAAACATGGGCATCCCTTAAGGTATAAGTCACATTCCCTTTTATAAACCTCGCGTCTTTCTTTGTATATATGCCTATCTTTTTATACCTCGATCGATTTGATTTAAACCTTTAAATACAAATCAAGAATTAGGTTTTTTCCTCTCAATCTGTAAGAAACCTAAAATCAAAACTTATTGGGCCTCTCCTTGAGTATAAGTCCCATTCCCGTGTACATAACCTTGTTTGATAAGCCGTTCATCCTTAAAGGTATATTTCCTTCATAAACTCCAATGTACACACACTTTGTCATATATACTTGTTCATATTTGTTCATATACTTGTTCATATTTGTTCATATACTTGTTCATGTTATATGCTTGTTCAACTTAGTACAACACTAGGTTCCCCATAGCCTCCTATTGGGCTTCGTGCAAAGAATCTCTCTTAGCTAGGTCAGGACATAGAGTATGGTTTCCCGCTGAAATCGCTCTAAGAGCTCAAACCAATTATACCATGCCTCCTCTTGGGCTTCATACAAACGACTGTGCCTCCCATAGCCTCCTCATGGGCTTACAATGCAATGACCCTCGATTGTCCCTCCCATAGCCTTCTCTTGGGCTTACAATGCAAGGACCCTCGAATAGCCTCCTCTTGGGCTTCGTACAAAGACCCACGGGCTTCTTAAAAGCATCCCCATATCACAATAAAATACCCTAGGAGATTAGACATTTATCATCTCTATCGCAGGAGTATCTCTTCTATATCATCACAATCAAAACTTTTTGCCACACGGCTGGCTCATCAAACTTTTTGCCACACGGCTGGCTAATCAAACTTTTTGCCACAAGGCTGGCTAATTAAACTTTTTGCTACAAGGCTGGCTAATCATACTTTTTGCTACAAGGCTGGCTAAACAAAACATCTTTATCATTCTAAGAACCATAAGTGGCACAGCCCGGGTCTTATAATAAAAAGATTCAAACAAAATTAACTGATGTATGTGATGAAATAGATTAGATACATCGATCATTGAGATGACATTTGTTTCTTATCCTTTGCTTCCACTAGCATAAGTGGGAACTACGATTGCTCTAACTTTCTCAACATCCTTTTGAGAATACGTAGGCACAAGGTCTCATCCTTGGCGAGCATACTTCTATCTCCCTCAAACCACTCAAACCTTAGCTTCCCATAGACCTCGAGCTACAGTTGCTCTGATTCCCTCTAAGGGATATGTATGCAGAAGATTGTGATGATCTTTGCGAGCAAAATCAAACAACCCATTTAGGTCCCCACCTTGATCACAAAGGAGAAACTTTCCCAATAGCATAGCAAGAAATAAACAAACAAGTATAACAAAGGATCCTATAGAGTACTACAGATACGTAGGGTGCTAATACCTTCCCTTCGTATAACCAACCCCTTACCCAGAATCTCTCCCCCTTTTGCTTTGCTTTTAATTTTGTATTATTTGCATTGCATATCTTTTAAGGTTTGTGCAACTTTTTCCCTTTTCCTGCTTTGGAAACAATAAAAAGTTTGGTTGTGACCCAAAAACAAAAAATCATTTTTTGAGCCCGAGCCCAAAGAATGCATCTGGTGTCTCTCATCCCGATTTTTCACCATGACAGTAAGCTCAAGGCATGATGACTTAGACACATGAGATATCATCCAACTTTTATGCTAACCCTCCAAGATTTGGACCAAGTTATCAAACTTTTTATGAAAAGCACAGAGACCACATGCCAATTCAAAACTTAAAAGGGTAATTTCCAACTCTAGAAGCTATAGAGACCTATTTTATTGAGTAAGCACAAGCCTTAGCTAATAGGCGCACTGAGATGAGGGCTACTTAGGCTAGGAAAAACCAACACTTTCAAGATGGGATGAATGATCTGAACATCTTCTTCAACTACAAAAGCATATAATTTATGAGTTTTTAGTTTTAGTTTTTAATTTCCATTTTGTTTTTATGATCCAAGGAAAATTACCAGCTAGCTAACATGAGCTTCCCCCTTTGTACTTCTATTTGTGGGGAATTAATGGACTTGTTTGCTTCCGTTGTTTCTTTCAGTTTTAATTTGCTAGCATACTAGTGCCAGTATGAAAAAGAAAAAGTTACAAGATCAAGAATGCTCAAAAGAGATCAACATTGAAGTTCCCTTGCAAATTGATTGTTAAGGAATAAAAGAGAAGTAAAATACTTGTACTCAATTTCTACATACCTCAACTAGTAATTTTTTAGCAAAAACCTTCCATTGTTCACTTTTTATTCTTATAAAAGTATCCATACATTAGTTGTTTTCTAGATTTTGCATTGTTTCTAATTTGAGTCTATTGGTCTGATAAATACACACGGAGGAGTTCTTCGTGAAAACTCTAAGTCTTTTTTAACCTACCTTATTTTAATATGATTATATAAATTGAATCTTAACCATTCTTTAGGTGAATAGTCTTTATTATATAGTCATTTAACTTGAAAGATTAATTCTTTTCATCCTCTTTGGAGTTAGATAGAAATAATTGTTTTACTTGTCTGATACAAAAGAATAAGTTTAGGGTTGAACTTGAAAGTTGGCAACTAATAAGTTTGGAGTTGGGGTATTAGAGAAATTGGTCAAAAGAAAAAGAAATTGACAAGTTAAAAATAGATTCAATATAAATTTTGTGAAAAAGAAAGAAGAATAGGACCAACAACATGTCTTCTCTAGTACCAAGGAAATAAGAAAAGAGTGATAGGATAGGAATCATGTAACATAAGGAAAACTAGGTATCTAACTTCATAAAGTTAAGCCTACTATCTGAAATTAACCTACACTGATATAAGCCACGTTACAACCTTAAGAGGATCTCAAAAGTGTGTGTTTAAATATGAATTTGATTAAGTCTATTAGAAAGTTTAAAAACTCATTGTTAAATTCTTTTGAACATTGATTGTGTGATTACCCTGTCAAATTTAGTGAATATTTATGAGATGAGAGACAGATTGTGTACTTGTATGTTTGGAAGAAATTTTCCATGTTGATTGGATTGAAGCATGGAACATAAGTGTTTATTAGAAAAATAAAGCTGATGTTAATTGTTAAAGGTAAACATGTTAATTCAGATGAAATGTTCAGTGTGCAGACAGGTTACTTGGGGACAAGCAACAAACTAAGCTTGGGGTTATGATGACAGTTGTCATTAATAATTTTTACTAGTAAATTCGGATTAAAGCATTGAAAGAATAAGCATAAACTACTAAGAGTGGAAAATATGGGACTTAGAAACTACTAAGAGTGGAAAATATGGGACTTAGTAAAATTCTGAAGAAAAACAACTTTTGTCCCCTAGAATTCACGTGCGCTTAATGGACACTATTGTGGCGTGATGCATGTCTCATTGTGGCACCATGTTTCTCCACTATGACAAGTGGAAATTGCTATAAATGGGGCTTTTTATTAATTTTTAGGGAGTTCGGAATTCGATAGAGATAGTGACAGATTGGGCTACCAAAGTGACGATTTTGAGGGTTTTGGAAGCCATTGAAGACTTTTATCTTCCTTGATTTTCATGTTCTCTCCATCTAAACTCATGGTGATTGTTATATTCATTATGAGTGGCTAGATTCCTTAAATCATGTCTTTTTAGATAAACCTTCTTATACTTGTTGGATCATATGGTTGTTTGATGTTTATTGAATTATTTTATATTATTCTTATTATTTACTTGTTCTTTAATTTAATTATTTTTATGTATTGACAAATGCATGAATTGATATCAGATGAGGTGAGATTTTTTGGGGTTAGTCTATCGATCCGATCTAGGGAAATTATTCGGCTTAGTAATTAACTAGGAATATGTAATTATAAGTTGTGGCTTTTGAATTAAGGAACTTAGAACTCCTAAATTAACAAACTTTAGAATTGGGTTTTCTTGATTTATTCTTATTACTTCAAAATTGATTTGTGTCATCTTCATGATTTGATTTAAATTTGAAATTTTGGCGTTCAGATTAAAGATGTCCTATGACTTGTTGGGACATATGTTTTGATACACCACATAAGCAAGGTATAAACATAATAAAACAATACTGAAAAGTAAACAAAACACCAAAGTTGTTAACCCAGTCGGTGTATAACAACACCTACTCTAGGGGCTATAAAGCTAGGAAGGAAATCCACATTAGCAGTATCAATTCAATATACTATGCAAATAACCTCCGGTTCATATGTAAGCAACCTATGGTTTACTGACTTTTCACTTAATCCCTACCCAGTGCAACTTCTACGTAAATACTTCCTTGATAAGAGAAACTCCTCTCACTTCCAATCACTGCAGTGATGTCTCACACTAACAACACATGTTACTGATATTGACGGCCCTTGACCATAATTGTCAATTACAAACAATACACGATTAAGACTCCTTTAATAAATAAATGATTGATCTTACTTAAAAGCTTCGATTAAGAAACAATACTCACTCTTTCTTCACGACTTTGAGGAGAACAGTAATAGAGACTTACAACTCTATAACACAGTTCAACTCACAACGCGAGTGGATCACACAAACCAACTTTCCTAGAGAGTGGCACAAAGACTAAGCCCTAATGCTTCTACATCTTGGAACCATACTCTTCTAGGTTACAAACACTTCTATTTTTAAAGTTTTTCCCAACTGGATTTGGGCTTCAAATCAATGCATATCAGCTGCTACAAATTTGCAAAAGATTTTGCATAAAAATAGGTCTTCAATCAAATCTTCCTAAATCATCTCCATAATTAGAAAGTGCATATTCTTCTTGATTCTGACTTGAATCTTCCAGACCTTTTAATTCAGCGCCATATAAGACCGCCTAATATTCTGAAAATACTCTGCATCTGTTAAATCTTGAACCGATCCAACAGCCCAACCCAAACACTCACGATGTCGAATGACTCTGCATAGGACATCTTGTTTGACATTTTGCTTCAGATGATGAAACATTTCATCACAACATGTTTCTTCATAAAATAAGACTTCTTGATCAACCTGTTCTTCTTAGCAAGTTAACACATTCTATTTAACATATTGTTGTTATATTTGTTTTACTAAAATTAATGCTAATCATTAAAATAGAAAACTAGCAATCTCCCCCTTTAGCAAAGTTTAGCTAAAAAAATAAACAATTGCAACAATAACAAGATTACAAACATCAGCAATGTTTAAAAGCTACTGAACATAGGAACAGCAACATGGAGGAACATCTCTTCTTAATCAGCTTCATTGCATCGCAAAAACTTAACACCAAAGAACATCAATCTCAGGATATAGAGTAGAAGGTCCTGAAATCATTTGATGTACATGAGGAAGAAGATAGCTTGCACTCTCCCTCAAACCAAGAACCTTTTCTTGTAACAAAGAGATAAATCTTCGTCTCAAGTGGTGGCATAAGAGAGCCTTAGGGTATTAGAGAACAACTGAGCACACCCTTTCTCCCCCTTTTTAGCCACAAATTGACAAAGAAGGCCTTTACAAAACCAGACCCAAACATTGTCTTCATGTGAACTCTTGATTCAAACACCCATCTTCCCATGGCTAGAGCCAACCATGCCTTGTCCAGAGCACCAATAACTACATCCAATAGCCTTATGTCATGATAAGTTGTCTGACATCACAACCTTATAAAAGGTATAAAAACTCCACAAGCTAGAACAGTATGCAAGCTTCAAAAATATATGCACCATTGAAGCAATAACTATAGACTGGTACATCACTCCCCCAGTCATGGATAACCAATGCTCCTTGTGAAGATACTCATCTGAACGCCTCAAAGAATTCTGAACCAGATCCTTCAACTCCAGGTCTTCAGATTTCTACAAGGTCATGTCTGATACATGGCCTTACAGAGCAACAGAAGTTTCATACCTTTTGCATAACCAAGATGTCGTGCATACATACTTGGACATCACATAAATACAAGCAATAAGATAGATTGCTTTAAAAACACCATGCTGACACACTTGCAGCAGAGGAAAACCACCTTCTTCATATTCCTCTGCCATTACAATCACTAGAAATTGTTGGTATTAGTTAAGTCTTCAACATAGTAGTTATGTAGTGATCAAGCATACTATTGAATACAAGATCACAATCTACATATTCTGATGCACAAAGTCAGAAATCCTTCTTCTGACAACCATGTTGACCCCCATACATAATCCCAGACCTCCTTCAGGGATAACCGAAGAATGATGTTACAATATCATTCAGGACATCAGCTTTTCTTCACAGAACCCAAACAATTGGTTCTTGATTTGACATTTAAAGAGCTCATTAAGCTTGATAGTCCTTTTATGAAGAAGATCTAGAAAGATAACACATTTTGCAGCTTATTCAGGTTGTCGTACATACCTGAAAACCATATGAGAGAAATAAACATTCATAGACTTTCTGAAGGATTTAGAAAGTATATATGCATCGACATATCAGATAAGTACTCAGCTCCCGACAAGGTATTTACCATCAGTCACATGCACATCTCCACCAGATCAGACTTAAACCCAACTCCTGACAAGGTATTTGTCATCAAAGGAAAACTTCCTCACACACAAACTACAAATAATGCTCTCTTTTCATAAATTTCAAAACTTTTGTTTTGACATACATCTTCTTCATACTCTAAGCACACGGGGATCCTTCACAATATTCTAAACTTGGTCAGGGACTTCACTTCAACTCCGTCATGGTCAGACATTCCAACTTTGGAACCCCTTGGTGAACAACAATACTCGCCTCATGAACTTAAAAACAAATTCCTTTACATAGGAAGCACACACCTTGAGATGATGTCCTGACATCAGATAAGATGTCACTCTCAATTATATGAAGTCCACCAAATACTATGGTTTTGGAGATAACACCTATAGTAACATCATACACGAAAAACTCTTGAGGAAGAACACAAGAGCATCACACTTCAACAATTTGACCTTTTATGTAGAAACATCAGCATCTGTCGCCATACATCAAAATGCTTCTTCATAAGCAAGTTTCAGACCACCTGTCTGACTTTGAGATGTAAGGTGTCATCCTTCTGCACCAAAATAGGAGATTCCCTCTTCAAGTCGACCACAATAACCATGGTATCATATCATGAACAAACTGTCCATACAAGTCAGCTTCTCCCATTCTTCAGCCTCGAAAAATTAATCACAAGTAACTGAAGGTGGAGAAATACACAATAAAGGGGGGATTGAATTATGTTCTATATCAATTAAAATTCCCTTTCTTTTTCTTTTAACGTCTCTCCTTCATTTAATCATCTATTGGATTATGCTTAGATGTTGTGGAAGCATAAAGATGTAAAACTGCATAACCAATAAGATGTTCATTTTAACTTCTAATGGATATCAGAACTTCTGACTTGCTCCGTACAGTTCTGAGGAGCTTTCGCTTGAATGTTCTAAGTTAAAACAAGTAATGCATAAAGTAAAAGACACATCCATTTTTATCCTGGTTCACCTTCTGAATAAGGCTACCTCCAGTCCACCTTCTTCAGGTGATTTGCCTCTGTCCAGAGGTCTTAATCCACTATAACCAAATCATGATTACAACTGCACGATCCTCCGTCGTGACTAACAACCTGCACAGCCAACTACTGTGACTAACCATCTAGACAATGACCCATTCAGTGATCTCCACGAGATATAACATTCATTGACTCAGGAACCCTGCAAAGTCTACCCGCTGTGACTAACCCTTATATGACTGAACCGTTCGGTGATCCCTTCTGGATATAACGTTCATCAATCTAGTAACTTGCACAACAACACGTTGTGACTAACTCCCTGCACAGCTACCTACTGTGACTGGCTACAATGGACTGTTCAGTGATCTCCACAAGATATAACATTCATTGACTCCTGGACTCCTGACCCTTACTTGGTCTCCAAGAGATTTACACAATGACCGCAGTCGATTGTCTTCTCAAGCTTTTGACCGTAACTCATCGCTTAAGGCATCATTACCAAATAAAATTGGTTTCAATACAATGCTTCTTAATAAGAAGATATTCTAAGTGCAAACTAGGCGATAGAATGACAAGTAATCACTATGAGTGAGTGAATAATATTTGGAGTCTTCTTGTCTGCATCTTCTAAATAAGATCTTTGCTTCTTGGTGGTAAGCAGAATAAGAGCTTCAGCTTCATATGTTGAGTCATCTTCAAGCTGATCTTCGTCTTCAAATCTTCTTTAGCTGATTGAGAGGCACCGCTCTATTGTAATTGCTTCTAATTTGATCTTTATTTCTTCTGAGGGCAGGTTCAGAGCAACAACTTGGTTTTGAGTTCCTTCTTTTCATACCTAAAAATTTTCCCATCATATTTCAAAATATTTTGGCTCAAGCACTGAGAAATAAGCCTGACTATCTCTCTCCTAAGCAATAAGCCACAAATTAGGATTTTGCTTCCCTCAAGATCAAATCAAGTTCTAAGATCTCAAATGGATCCCATGGCCTCTCATATGCCTTAAAGAATCCTCACATCAAGTTTCAAGCTCTGATTCACAAGATTGCCCATACAAAAGCTCAAATAGTCAACAGTCGACTAGTTTGACCTAAAAGTCAATTATGGTCAAAATACAGTCAAAATTCTTGATTTTTGGTCAACATCCTTATTTTGAAGTAACATTCATAATTTGACCAAGATTTGATCAGGATTCATCAAGAAAAGTTCAGAAATCAACAAAATCCAAAGTTTCTAAATTAGAGTTTTTAACCTAAAAGTCAACTGAACTTTGACCAGCCATAACTTTCACATGGGACATCAGAAATTTCCCAACAAAAGCCTATATTCAAGGAAATTCATTTCTATACAACTTTGTCTCTCTAAAGTCAGGGCCAAAAGTGCTTCATGTGGGAGATATGAGCCAAAACATTACAGGTCCTTCTAGAAGCTCGTAAAAAGCAGTTTTTTTGTCAAAGCCCATATCATCAAGATAAAATCTCCAAATGGAAATAAGGTTCCAAAGTGGCTTTTAGAGGACATCTTGAGCTTTCCAAAAAGTCCTATAACACCTCCATATGATAATTTTTGAGAGAGTTATGACTTTCTAAAGTTGAGCAATTTTGATGAAAATACATGAAGGCCAAAGTGGTGAATTTTGAGTTTTTAACTAAATGGGCCCAAATCTTTGATTCCAAACTTGATCCATAGGCCATCCACAACCCATAGGCATTTGGGGTCATTTTTATTATTCTTATTTATTTTTATTTTGAATTTAATTATTTAAGTTCAATTTAAATTGAATAGAATAAAGCAAATAATCAAAGATTTGAATGAGGTTATATTTCCATCAAATATAGAGAGATATATTGAGTTAAATCAAGGAAATTTCATGAAGAAAAAAAAAGATTTGATTGGAACCAAAGATAGAAAGATTTACATAAAATTTTCAATCAAATTTCTTCATATTTGCAAATCACCAATCACATGATTTTTCTCCAAGTTATTAACCCTAATATTTTCCTCTATATATACTCACATCTTCAGCCTCAAAAGGAGGACAAAATAGAAGAAAGAACTAGGGTTTTCACTTTTCCAAAATATCAAGAAACTAGGGCATGACCAAAGAGCTTATTCAAGCAAGTTTCAAACCATCCCAAACATCCATTTGACACTCTAAAGTGTCCAACAATTGATTCAAGGCTTTACACGAACTCGAGGTAGCCTGGAGTATGCTAACCGTATTGCACTATTTTTGGTAAAAGTTTCAAAACTCAAAGCTTTCAATTCAAGCCATTTAAATCGTTTTGACCCATATCATCATGTTCATGTTGATGTTTGTGATCGTTTAAAGCCATCGTTATTAAGGTTTAACGTGAGAATGAGATTATGCCATGGCTAGGGCACACCTCTTGTTCTTGTTCGTATTCTTTCTTGCAGGCCGTTTCAGCCCAATCCAGCATCGCTATCAGACTCCCAGGCCTCGATTTAGGGGGGTAAGGAGCTTTTGGAACGATAAAGACCATTTTTTTGCAGGTGCAAAGTTGTTTCTATGGAAACCTTCGGATTCGTAAAAATCCGCAGGTAATTCCATAAGTGAATGTGCAACGGAATCCGCAGGAAATCTGAGTGGGGAAGAGGAAGTGTGTGGCGTATTTTGATCGGTCAGTCAGCGTGTGGAAATTCTCCCCTCACGCGTGGGAGGCTTTCATTCGATGGTCAAACAAAGTCTCCCCTCTCTCCATCGCTGATTGGCCAGGCGTGAATTGGTGGAGCCCGCTTTGATTTTTTCTTTGACTAACCACTTACCATGTTGTAGTTTGTTTTTATTATTAATTGCAGGGGCTTGTTTATCAACAAAGCACGCGCAACACAGATGGTCATGCAAGTTTGTTGCCAACCACGGGGGCACGAGTTCGAGTCTTGTTGAGGCCTTGATTGTTTACAAATTAAGGCGTTGAGAGATCCAACGCACCCAGTCAGAGCACGTCCACCATGCACCCTCGCGCATCCACCATCAAATCTCCATCAATGCAGATCCAAGGGGCTTATATAGAGCTCCACACCATGGACACTCAGCATCTGACCATACTAGATTCAACGCCCCAAGTTTCTTGTTTCCTTTTTCTTTTTTTCTCTCTTTAAGCTTTTTTAGTTTTTTTTTAGTTTTTTTTTATTTCATTTAATAATTGGGTTAATTAACTAATAATTAGATTTTTAATGATTAATTAAAATTAGCATAATAACTAATTTAATCTTTTCTCTAAAATTAATTAATTAGTTAATTAGATTAAATTAATTAGTAATTAGAATTAGTTTTTTTAATTTTAATTTAGAAATTAGGTTTTAATTAATTTTAGGCTAATAATTTTAGGTTTACTAATTTTAATTAATTTTAGGCTAATAATTTTAGGTTTACTAATTTTAATTAATTTTAGGCTAATTATTTTAGGTTTTAATAATAATTATTAGTTGTAGGTTTATCACTAACCTTCTTCCTTAACCCTAAAATATCAATAAAGTAAGATTTGTCTATCAACTGTAGGTTTCCTAACCCTTAGGTTTTTTAGCCATTAATCTTTAAGATTTAGGTTTGCCCCTTTTGTAATTAAACATTAAATTTTAGGTTTGCCCCTTTTGTAATTAAACATAAAATTTCTTCAAACGCAATTCTCTTCTCACCTCATGCTCCAATGATTGTCGAATGCTTTTATTTAATTTTTGCCTTTATTTAATTTTTGTTTTTATTTAATTTCTGCCTTTATTTTATGCTATTTGTTTAATTATTTATTTTTCTGCCATTTAAATTCTAGAAAATGTGTATAGGTTTGCAAAAGGTTTTTTTGTAATAGTTAGGTTTTTTATTTTCGCGCTCCATTCTTCCTCTATTATGTAACTGACCCAAAGCCTTGTAATAGTTGTAGGTTTATTTTCTGCCTTTAAATTTTCGTACAATATAACTACGTGGTTAGTAAAATAGGGAGTGACAACTAATAATTGAACATAGCTCATAAACTGCAAGATAAAATATTCGAACTAAATCACGTGATTGTTGCACACACACACCTTTAGGGTGTTGCACCCCAATTTTTGACCTCTGAGATCCCATCATTTTCTAAGTGTTATGATCATTATTGTTATACCCCAAAATTTTCCTGCGTTTTTTTAAAAAAAAGAGAAGTCAACAGACTTCTGTCTAAAAATTTGGAGTTTTATACAATCTTGGATTTTTATTTCATAAATATCCTGATTTTATAAATACTCAATTTTTAGAATTTTTTATATAGTATTTTGGTTCGCTGTTAAATTTATTCTCACATAAACGCCAAATACTGTTTATCACTTCATACACTGTTTATTTGAGATTTATTTTCAGATAAATAATGCTAACGCAGTTTGTGCAGAATTAAAATTTGCAGGCGCGGAGTCCGGGTTTCAGATTATACTGGTAACAATTAAATTATTATTGGTTTTATTTCCCACTAATTTTTATTTTTATACTATATTATTTTTTTCAAAATCTCTTTCTTTCTTTTCAAATATCTTCCTTTCTTTTCAAATCTCTTTCTTTCAAATCAAATCCTAGCTTTATTCTATACCCCTTTTCTTTTCAAAAACCTACCATACTTTTTTTTCAAATCCTACTACTATTCAAACGGTACCACTCCATTCCCAACGTCTCTATCTCTCTCTTTTCACTCTATAAATACTCCTCATTTTTTCCATAAATTCTCACATCAAATTTCACTCATCTCCCAAATTTCTCAAATTTCTATCTCATAATTATTTTCTCTTCTTCCCCGGGAAAAATGGCAAAGTGGATGGATACACTTTTTCTTATAGTCATCACTATTTTTACGGTGATCATGTCCTTCTTCTGTCTGCATAGTCCTGAAAAATGCGGACCTGCGATGGTTACACTTCCGATCATCTATTTTCTGTTGTTCATAGCATGGATTATTAATCGTCATATGTAAAGTTTGTCGTATCTTCTGTTTTTTAGAATGTACCGTTCTTTATGTTTACCGTACTGTTCGCTACGTTTTGTTTAGGTAATATTTGTACTGTCAGTATTAAGTATTACACTATCTATTATACCGTCGTTTAACTAGTAAGATAATATTATGTGTGTTTATTGCTAGTTAAATATTTATTTTTCTATGCATTAAATCCCTTTCAATCTTATTATTGACGGTAATTTTGTTCGCGTACAGTGTATTTTAGTTATTTATTATATTTGTGTTTTTCTAACAAATCATGTAAATAATTTCTCACCATTAACACAACAAAAAACAAAAAGAAAAAATTGACTTTAACTGTTAAGTTTTCACTTTAACTGTTACGTTAATACCCGGACAGCTAGTTACCAGTCAAACCCGCTATCAGCGCAATTCTCCGTGTTTGTACCATCAGTCAAATCAATTTTTCGCACTTCAAATTTCCAAGATTTTGTTTTAGAAGTCTTATGATAATCACGTGATCAACAGAGACTCAACACTGCATAAAAATCAGGTATGCCTAACTGTCTCCTACACAAACAGTCCCTAACTAGGGTTTTTGTTTTTTTTCAGGAGAACGAGTTTTTGAGACCTCAAATGGATTTCATGGATCTCCATATATCTAAAAGTACCACCAGGCAAATTTTCAAACTTCGATTCGCTCGGACGCATAGTCAAAAGCTCAAACAGTCAATAGACGACCAGTTTGACCAAAAAGTCAACAGACAGTCAAAAATGCAATTTTTTGTCAACATCCATATTTTGTCAAAAGATTCATCATGTGATCAATGGTTGATCATAATTCATCAAGAAAAGTTCAAAAATCGACAAAACTCAAAATTGCAAAATTAGAGTTTTTTACCTAAAAGTCAACTGAACTTTGACCGACCATAACTCTCATAATTTATCAGAAAAATTCCAACTAAAGCTCATGCTCAAGGAAATTCAATTCTCTACAACTTTGATGTTGGGACCAAGGTCAAGAAATGCTTCCGCCTAAGAGATATAAGCCAAAACATTACAGGTCATTTTCAAAGTCAACAAAAAGCAGTTTTTTGTCAAAGCCCATATCATCAAGTTAACTTCTCCAAATGCAAAAACACTTCCAAAGTGGCTTGTAGAGGACATCTTGGGCTTTCCAAAAAGTACAAGAACACTTTCATAGGATCAAAATTGAGGGATATATGCCTTGATGAAGTTGACCTTTTTTGGGAAAATGCATAAAACAAGTAATGACCAAAACTTGATTCTTTTTCAAAAAGGCCAATTCTTTTGTGATTCAATCTTGATTCCCATATGTCTAAAGGGCATCCACGACCTATCCATGATTCATGACACTTTTATTTCATTTTAATTAAATTTTATTCATTTAAAGTTTAATTAAAGTGAGATAATTCAAAGATATTATCCAAGATGCTCATGTGATGCAAGCAATGACCATTCAAGATGCTTAAATATATTATTGCAAGATTGAAGAGAATAATACTTGAGTGTTTTAACCATGGTTAAGAAATGCACTCATTGAAAATATTCCATTATCATATTTTTTCCACAAAATCAATCATGAAAATTCCAACTTGCAAGGGTTCAAGATCAAATCATTTGCCTATAAATAGAGCTTCATTTTCTTCATTCAAGAGGAGAAAAAAAAGGGGAGGAACACAAAGAACAACAACAATCACCACAAATTCATAGCTTAAGTTTATATTTTTGCAAAAGTTTCAAGAAACTTGTAAAAATCAAGGCTCATTCAAATAGTCACTTTCAATCAATTTCAATCACTCTATTCCACTCTTGGGACATCATAGAGTAAGTACAATGTAATTTTTAATATGTAGTAGTGTTAGGAGTTCATGAATTAAAAACTCCATATTTCTGCATATTTTCAATTTCTCAAAAAAAATGTTTTAATTTTAGTTTTAAGTTGATAAAATGTTTATTTAATTTTTAACATTAAAATATTTTATTTCTTTTCATAATTAATTTATTTTGCTTAATTAATTAGTAATTATGTAAATATTGCTTTTTTTAAATTATTTTCAACCAATCAAAAAACTCCAAAAATATTTTCCTTTTAGATTTAGGTTTATATTTTTTATAATCTAATTTTTGACATATAAAATAATATTTTTCTTGTTAATTTTAATTATTTGTATAATTATTTGTTTAATTAGCTTGTTAATTAACTTAAAATCAATTCCAAAAAACCACAAAAAGAATGAATTAAGTTTAATTTGTTTTATATTTATTTTTGTATATTATTCGATATTATTTCTTATATTTTTCCTTTGTCCCGAATCAGAATAAAAGATCAAATATGGCAGAGATTGTATGCAGTTGATTTAAGACTTTTGGAAATTTATCGTGTAGTCGCTATGATTCTATCAAGCTTCTAATAAATTTTCATTAACTTTAAATCTGAGATCATCATTCACTCACCATCGATCTTCACTAACATCGTGGATATACTTGACTAACTTCAAGATGATTCGCGTGCTAACATACTAACAATTAACTTTAAATTCCGCATTTTATTATATTGTTCTTTATATTTCTTGCTTTATACTTTATTTTATCATTCATCATATTTATGTTTATGTTATTTTCTCTTCGTCCATTTGGACATATTATTTATGTTTCTGTCATTTTTTCTTTGTCCATTTGGACATATTATTTATATTTCTGCTATTTTTTCTTTGTCCATTTGGACATATTATTTATATTTCTGCTATTTTTTCTTTGTCCATTTGGACATATTATTTATATTTCTGCTATTTTTTCTTTGTCCATTTGGACATATTATTTATATTTCTGCTATTTTTTCTTTGTCCATTTGGACATATTATTTATATTTCTGCTATTTTTTCTTTGTCCATTTGGACATATTATTTATATTTCTGCTATCTTTTCTTTGTCCATTTGGACATATTATTTATATTTCTGTTATTTTTTCTTTGTCCATTTGGACATATTATTTATGTTTCCGCTATTTTTCTTTGTCCATTTGGACATATTATTTATGTTTCCGCTATTTTTCTTTGTCCATTTGGACATATTATTTATGTTTCCGCTATTTTCTCTTTGTCCATTTGGACATATTATTTATGCTTCCGCTATTTTTTCTTTGTCCATTTGGACGCATTGTTTATGTTTCCGTCATCTTCACTTCTTCTATTTTTAAATCAAAAGTGAGCTAAGCAATTAAGAGCCCATGGATAACCATGGATACAAAGGGTGCTTAAAACCTTCCCTTTGTATAACCAACCCCCCGAACCCAAAATCTGTCAAAAGGTCTTTTTTCTGTTCTTTTATGCCTTTCCTAAATATTGGACAAAATAAAAGTCGGTGGCGACTCTTGCAAAAAATAAACAAAAAAGAGCAAGGAGTCATTTCGCCTCAAAAAACCGAGTTTACAGAACTGGCGACTCTGCTGGGGAGTTGAAAAATCTTTTTTAAAAGAGGGGTTACCTTAGAGTTTTAGATCACTTTAATATTTGCTTATACTTGTTTATTTTGTTTTTTTTGCTATTCTGGATATATGTGTGGTTCTGTCACTTGAGATACATTATGGACAAATCCTAACCCGGATTAAGTACACATAAGAATTAGGTGGAGGGTATAGTCGTGTATTGCATACAAGGAGTTCAGTCCTTAACAAGCTGTCATGAGAATCCTTCCGCTCAGTGGAGGTTCCTTGCTAGTAGTATATGTTTAGCAAGTTCAGTTGCGAAAACATTATTGCTTTCATTGAACTGTAGAAGCTGAGTTGGCCGTAGAACCCATTATCCCATCTTGGCCTTTTTAGGTTGTGATGCAGAAACTATTCAGGTGTAGACTTGGATTAGTTGTCATGCAGAGAATCACACGCAGACGAGTTTTTCTTGAGAACATTATTGGCTCACAAGTTCAGTTGTGCAAGCCGGTAATATCCGAAAGAAGAATGTGGACTCTGACGTATCAGTAGAACATGTTGTGCAGGTGATTAACCCTTAGTACTATCCCATGTTTGGTTCTTTAACCTCATGCTCGTGTCATTGAACTTTGGAACCTACCTTATGTGCACCATGTTTGTGTCACCATTTCTGTATATGTGGCATTCATGCATTCATACATTCATAAAAATCTTTTCCTTTGATTTCCAATGAACTTAGAGGTCTTTCTTTGTAAACATCGTAAGTTTCATCAAACTCAATGGATCTTGGGTGTTGATGGGGTGAAAACTCTAATCCACCAAAATGGATGATTGATTTTGATGATAACTTGATCAATGCTTTAATCCAATGCTTGAATGTTTGCAAATTAATATCTTAAGTTTTTTGAAACTAAAAAAAAAATATAAACAACAATTGCATCATTTGCATACATACATTCAGGTTATCCATGAAACTTATCCTTGTCTGTCTCCATCTTCAAAAAAGTTACCTGTCTATTGTCAAGCTGGTTCCTCCACACAAATATGAGACTAGGACCCATTTTCTAAACATCATAACCCAGATTCCACGTGTGCTTTCCATAGTGGAGTAGCTGGTCATTCCATTGAAGACTGTTAGGTTCTGAAAGATAAAGTTCAAGACCTAATCAAAAGCAAGATCCTCTCCTTTAGGAATGTTGGTCCAAATGTGATAAAAAATCCTCTACCCACGTGAGTGCCAAGACACAGAGGATGCTCCTAAAGCCAGTGTATCAAGACAAGACAGCTCATCCCCGTCACTGATTAGTCACTAGGCCATGTTTCCCTACTGTTTGCATTTCCTCAGTTGTATTGTTTTCTTTTAAACTTTGTTTATTCCTGAATGTTAGTTTTAATGAAATGAGCATCGTATGTTTGAATTCATTTTCATCTACTATGTCTATGTTTATGCTTCTTTTTACAAAAAAAAAAATTTCTATTTTGCTTTCTCTATCAAACTTGTGTTTTATGCAAAGAATGGAGGGAGGATGATGAAAACGAAATATCCAAGTCGCATTAGTATGCTTTCAAATAAAACTTTGCTGATGATGTACATGCATTGTTTCAATTCCTAAACACTAGAGATATAAGGATGATAATCCCTCGTTCACCCCTTTGAGCCTAGAAGTTGGTGTTTCTTTCTATACGAAATAACCCACATTTTAACCCGGGGCAGGGTAGTTCCCAGTTAATTTGGTTGTGCATTCTATTTTAAGAGAATCATTCAATACACCTTTCAACAAGTGTTTTAATCACAAGCTTTCCTCCGCATACATCAAAGAAATGTTGGAGACACCAAGCAAAAGTCAATGATGGGTCATTATAATCATTAAGCAAGGTAGTCACTATATTTCAAAAAAAAAGTATCAAAAAAAGAAAATCAACGAAAAGCCTGCTAAGTCAAAATCAAAAATGACTTAGGCAAAAATTAAGGCATCCTGCTGACTGTAAGTTCAAAATAAACAGTTCAGGCAAAAGTTAGGGATATCAAAAGAAGGAAAAAAGAAGAGATAAGTCAATAAATTCTTGAACCACAAAATGTTGTGACTATCAAAAGGAAGAAGTGACTGCCATCACTAAGTTTTCTTGGTTTGTGAACTATCATCATCACAACAGATAAAATTGCAGAAGTCTCTTAGAACCTGAATGCATATTTTGAATTAACTGAGTTTAGGACTGAAGATCATCACGAAGACGGGGGGGTTACAAAAATTTTGAGCCTTATACCTTTTGTTTTTTAAACCGTGAACCTGACCACGTTACAACCTTCAAAAGCCCTAATTGAAGCAAGGTTTATTTTGAAAGCATACTACAACAAGGTTGCGTAAGCTGACTCCCAAGAGATTTGCCAATCATTTATGTTGATACCATATCTTTGCTTTATCTTTTACTTTGATTGTCTTAACCTTTGTGTTTTGACCAACAATTCCATTATCTTTACATATATAACATCATTCTAAAACTTTGATTTCAAAAAATATGTT
Organism: Vicia villosa; assembly: GCF_029867415.1. Taxonomy (NCBI): domain Eukaryota; kingdom Viridiplantae; phylum Streptophyta; class Magnoliopsida; order Fabales; family Fabaceae; genus Vicia; species Vicia villosa. The sequence goes on along the minus strand of NW_026705726.1, from coordinate 381,332 downwards.
TTGAGCATTGCATTAAAATTACCATTCTTGAATGAACATTTTATTTGAAAGTAAGCACTTATCTTTCAGGAAGTTCAAACAGTCGAGAAACTTGGTCAGTGATCCTATTAGGGGCACGTTACTTCAAGATCCTGTTGTTCATATGTTTAATCAAGATTTGTTGATCAGAATATCCTCTTCAAGATGTATACTATGGCAAGTCTTCCCAACATTCATTTCAAGAGTTGAATCCGTGATCAGTTCATCCCCAACATAGTTCAACTGAAGCCACGATCAGTTAACTTGCAACAATTATTCAATCAGGGGCAATCTTCTTCAGCAATCCTCAAGCATAGTTTATCAATCCTTCTCAAAGGATCATTTGTTTAATACAGTTATCAGTGTGACAAGAAGTTTGTTCAAGCATCTTCCGAAGCAGAGTTGGTAGAATTTCCGTGTTGAGGAATCAAAGCTCCAATCTTGCCTCACAAAAGAGTCAATCTCAGTTGTCATAAATAACTACATTGCATTAAGCATTCATCATGCATAGAAAAAAATTCAACATCATGAATAGAAACAAATTCACGCTCATTTATATTTTTCCAAGTCTTGTTGTTATCAACATCTTACCTTGAGATCAAAGTCCAACTTACTTGGCATTGACCTTTATTATTATTCAATCACGCTTTACTCTTGATTGATCTTTATTTATATTCAATCATGTTTTACTCTTGATGTTGTTTGATCGTGCTTTACTCTCGGTTGGTGTCTCAATCATGTTTTACCCTTGATGTTGTTCAATCATGTTTTACTCTTGATGACCTTTGATATTGTCCAATCATGTTTTACTCTTGATTGTCTTTGATGATGTTCAGTCATGTTTTAGTCTTGATTGCCTATGATGTTATCCAATCATGGTTTACTCTTGATTGCTTTTGATACTATTCAATCATGTTTTAGTCTTGATTGCTTATGATGTTATCCAATCATGGTTTACTCTTGATTGTCTGTTGATGATTATTCAATCATGTTTTAGTCTTGATTGCCTATGGTGATGTTCAATCATGTTTTACTCTTGAATGCCTCTGTCAATTTATACTCCTTTCCAAATTCATTCATGTTTTACTCTTGAATTATTTCTGATATGGGTTCTAGAGATTTTTCTTTCTGAACGTCTCTATTGATTTCCTGACCAGTGTTCCTTTCACGTTTTATTCCTGAAAGCTTCTGTCGACTGTTTCTTTCTTTTGTGAAGTCCGATTCTATTCTTGGATGACTTATACCTTTTCCCCAACGGAGTCTGTTTACTTCTCCCCTGTGGTTTCCTGTTTCCATCTCGTGGAAATCATATGCATTCATAATCATAAGCATTACATAGCATCTCAGGTTCAAAAATTGTGTTTTTATATATATTTAAGTCTCTTCCATCACGTCGAAACGAAGATTTCCAATCTTCACACCTCCGGATAGAAGAAACTTAAATAGGGGCATCTGTTGCACCCCAATTTTTGACCTCTGAGATCCCATCATTTTCTAAGTGTTATGATCATTATTGTTATACCCCAAAATTTGCCTGCGTTTTTTTAAAAAAAAGAGAAGTCAACAGACTTCTGTCTAAAAATTTGGAGTTTTATACAATCTTGGATTTTTATTTCATAAATATCCTGATTTTATAAATACTCAATTTTTAGAATTTTTTATATAGTATTTTGGTTCGCTGTTAAATTTATTCTCACATAAACGCCAAATACTGTTTATCACTTCATACACTGTTTATTTGAGATTTATTTTCAGATAAATAATGCTAACGCAGTTTGTGCAGAATTAAAATTTGCAGGCGCGGACTCCGGGTTTCAGATTATACTGGTAACAATTAAATTATTATTGGTTTTATTTCCCACTAATTTTTATTTTTATACTATATTATTTTTTTCAAAATCTCTTTCTTTCTTTTGAAATATCTTCCTTTCTTTTCAAATCTCTTTCTTTCAAATCAAATCCTAGCTTTATTCTATACCCCTTTTCTTTTCAAAAACCTACCATACTTTTTTTTCAAATCCTACTACTATTCAAACGGTACCACTCCATTCCCAACGTCTCTATCTCTCTCTTTTCACTCTATAAATACTCCTCATTTTTTCCATAAATTCTCACATCAAATTTCACTCATCTCCCAAATTTCTCAAATTTCTATCTCATAATTATTTTCTCTTCTTCCCCGGGAAAAATGGCAAAGTGGATGGTTACACTTTTTCTTATAGTCATCACTATTTTTACGGTGATCATGTCCTTCTTCTGTCTGCATAGTCCTGAAAAATGCGGACCTGCGATGGTTACACTTCCGATCATCTATTTTCTGTTGTTCATAGCATGGATTATTAATCGTCATATGTAAAGTTTGTCGTATCTTCTGTTTTTTAGAATGTACAGTTCTTTATGTTTATCGTACTGTTCGCTACGTTTTGTTTAGGTAATATTTGTACTGTCAGTATTAAGTATTACACTATCTATTATTACCTCGTTTAACTAGTAAGATAATATTATGTGTGTTTATTGCTAGTTAAATATTTATTTTTCTATGCATTAAATCCCTTTCAATCTTATTATTGACGGTAATTTTGTTCGCGTACAGTGTATTTTAGTTATTTATTATATTTGTGTTTTTCTAACAAATCATGTAAATAATTTCTCACCATTAACACAACAAAAAACAAAAAGAAAAAATTGACTTTAACTGTTAAGTTTTCACTTTAACTGTTACGTTAATACCCGGACAGCTAGTTACCAGTCAAACCCGCTATCAGCGCAATTCTCCGTGTTTGTACCATCAGTCAAATCAATTTTTCGCACTTCAAATTTCCAAGATTTTGTTCTAGAAGTCTTATGATAATCACGTGATCAACAGAGACTCAACACTGCATAAAAATCAGGTACGCCTAACTGTCTCCTACACAAACAGTCCCTAACTAGGGTTTTTGTTTTTTTCAGGAGAACGAGTTTTTGAGACCTCAAATGAATTTCATGGATCTCCATATATCTAAAAGTACCACCAGGCAAATCTTCAAACTTCGATTCGCTCGGACGCATAGTCAAAAGCTCAAACAGTCAACAGACGACCAGTTTGACCAAAAAGTCAACAGACAGTCAAAAATGCAATTTTTTGTCAACATCCATATTTTGTCAAAAGATTCATCATGTGATCAATGGTTGATCATAATTCATCAAGAAAAGTTCAGAAATCGACAAAACTCAAAATTGCAAAATTAGAGTTTTTTACCTAAAAGTCAACTGAACTTTGACCAACCATAACTCTCTCATAATTTATCAGAAAAATTCCAACTAAAGCTCATTCTCAAGGAAATTCAATTGTCTACAACTTTGATGTTGGGACCAAGGTCAAGAAATGCTTCTGCCTAAGAGATATAAGCCAAAACATTACAGGTCATTTTCAAAGTCAACAAAAAGCAGTTTTTTGTCAAAGCCCATATCATCAAGTTAACTTCTCCAAATGCAAAAACACTTCCAAAGTGGCTTGTAGAGGACATCTTGGGCTTTCCAAAAAGTACAAGAACACTTTCATAGGATCAAAATTGAGGGATATATGCCTTGATGAAGTTGACCTTCTTTGGGAAAATGCATAAAACAAGTAATGACCAAAACTTGATTCTTTTTCAAAAAGGCCAATTCTTTTGTGATTCAATCTTGATTCCCATATGTCTAAAGGGCATCCACGACCTATCCATGATTCATGACACTTTTATTTCATTTTAATTAAATTTTATTCATTTAAAGTTTAATTAAAGTGAGATAATTCAAAGATATTATCCAAGATGCTCATGTGATGCAAGCAATGACCATTCAAGATGCTTAAATATATTATTGCAAGATTGAAGAGAATAATACTTGAGTGTTTTAACCATGGTTAAGAAATGCACTCATTGAAAATATTCCATTATCATATTTTTTTCACAAAATCAATCATGAAAATTCCAACTTGCAAGGGTTCAAGATCAAATCATTTGCCTATAAATAGAGCTTCATTTTCTTCATTCAAGAGGAGAAAAAAAAGGGGGAGGAACACAAAGAACAACAACAATCACCACAAATTCATAGCTTAAGTTTATATTTTTGCAAAAGTTTCAAGAAACTTGTAAAAATCAAGGCTCATTCAAATAGCCACTTTCAATCAATTTCAATCACTCTATTCCACTCTTGGGACATCATAGAGTAAGTACAATGTAATTTTTAATATGTAGTAGTGTTAGGAGTTCATGAATTAAAAACTCCATATTTATGCATATTTTCAATTTCTCAAAAAAAAAATGTTTTAATTTTAGTTTTAAGTTGATAAAATGTTTATTTAATTTTTAACATTAAAATATTTTATTTCTTTTCATAATTAATTTATTTTGCTTAATTAATTAGTAATTATGTAAATATTGCTTTTTTTAATTTTTTTCAAGCAATCCAAAAACTCCAAAACTATTTTCCTTTTAGATTTAGGTTTATATTTTTTATAATCTAATTTTTGACATATAAAATAATATTTAATTATTTGTATAATTATTTGTTTAATTAGCTTGTTAATTAACTTAAAATCAATTCCAAAAAATCACAAAAAGAATGAATTAAGTTTAATTTGTTTTATATTTATTTTTGTATATTATTCGATATTATTTCTTATCTTTTTCCTTTGTCCCGAATCAGAATAAAAGATCAAATATGGCAGAGATTGTATGCAGTTGATTTAAGACTTTTGGAAATTTATCGTGTCGTCGCAATGATTCTATCAAGCTTCTGATAAATTTTCATTAACTTTAAATCTGAGATCATCATTCACTCACCATCGATCTTCACTAACATCGTGGATATACTTGAATAACTTCAAGATGATTCGCATGCTAACATACTAACAATTAACTTTAAATTCCGCATTTTATTATATTGTTCTTTATATTTCTTGCTTTATACTTTATTTTATCATTCATCATATTTATGTTTATGTTATTTTCTGTCATTTTTTCTTTGTCCATTTGGACATATTATTTATATTTCTGCTATTTTTTCTTTGTCCATTTGGACATATTATTTATATTTCTGCTATTTTTTCTTTGTCCATTTGGACATATTATTTATATTTCTGCTATTTTTTCTTTGTCCATTTGGACATATTATTTATATTTCTGCTATTTTTTCTTGTCCATTTGGACATATTATTTATATTTCTGCTATTTTTTCTTTGTCCATTTGGACATATTATTTATATTTCTGCTATTTTTTCTTTGTCCATTTGGACATATTATTTATATTTCTGCTATTTTTACTTTGTCCGTTTGGACATATTATTTATATTTCTGTTATTTTTTCTTTGTCCATTTGGACATATTATTTATGTTTCCGCTATTTTTCTTTGTCCATTTGGACATATTATTTATGTTTCCGCTATTTTTCTTTGTCCATTTGGACATATTATTTATGTTTCCGCTATTTTCTCTTTGTCCATTTGGACATATTATTTATGCTTCCGCTATTTTTTCTTTGTCCATTTGGACGCATTGTTTATGTTTCCGTCATCTTCACTTCTTCTATTTTTAAATCAAAAGTGAGCTAAGAAATTAAAAGCCCATGGATAACCATGGATACAAAGGGTGCTTAAAACCTTCCCTTTGTATAACCAACCCCCCGAACCCAAAATCTGTCAAAAGGTCTTTTTTCTGTTCTTTTATGCCTTTCCTAAATATTGGACAAAATAAAAGTCGGTGGCGACTCTTGCAAAAAATAAAAAAATAATAAAAGAAAAAAAGAGCAAGGAGTCAGTTCACAAAAAATCGAGTTACATAGGGTAACCTCTCTTGTTGCCTTGTTGCCTGTTGCCTTTTAATTACGATTCTAAAATAGTCAAGTCCCTCGATTCCGAGGATAACTAAAGCAAATGTTGCCCTCAGTTCATTATCATCATCAACTTTGTCCCTCGATGTTGCCTTCGGTAAATGATGATTGTCCAATTGCTAAGGTATCCTCGCCTATTGCCTAAAAAGGATTAATGACTATTATATCCTTCCCTAAAGACTACTTGCCCCCTTTATGGTAGGGACAGTCTTATGGCGAACGATAATTCCGATGACCCTTTTTACATCCAATGAAAGGACTTCCTACCCTCTTATGGTATGGATAGCCCTTTCCCACTAAAGTCTTAAAGAACAGAAAATCTTAACTTAAGGGTAATTGCTTTTTAATTGCTTGCTCTTTTTCAAATTCAAATCAAAATCTTTTCCCACTTCTTTTCAAAAATCAAATTCAAAAAGACTACGCTTACTTACAAGCTAAAGTTCTTCTTCAAAATCTTTCTTATTCACACACTACACTTCAAACATTTTGAAAACAAAGTGAGCTAAGCAACTAAGAGCCCATGGATAACCATGGATACAAAGGGCGCTTACACCCTCCCTTTGTATAACTTACCCCCCAAACTCAAAGTCTTTTAAAAAAGGTTTTTTTTGTTCTTTTAGCCTTTCTATATATTGGATAAAATAAAAGTCAGTGGCGACTCTTGCTATCCGCAACATTTCAAAATAGTCAGTTCTCCCACCGTATTACACTTCTTGAATTGATCTTTGTCTACTGCTGCTGATCTTATTGTCTCTGTAAAGCATTCAGCAGTTTGAAGATCTCATATATAATTATTACACTGTTGAGCATCAACTCAGTGTATATAATTCTTCTAAGACACTCTGATGTAGAGTGAATTATGATTTAATCTTTGCATTCTTTTTCACTCATTGCTTTCCTTCAATTGAATCGCCATTACATTCAACATTTTCTCTACTGGAGTCTTTTCTTCATATAGGCTTATGGTTCATGTATAGCAACACTATTTTGTATCATCACATACTGAGTATGTGTTTCCTCTTTCTGTGACTTCTGAAGCATGGTCTTAAATTTCTTCGTTTAAGCTTTCATGCTCTACATTCTCAATAAATTCTCAGGATCTTTCTTTTGTTGCGCTCTGTAGATGCATGGTGGATATACTCACTTGTTGCACCTTCTCAAGTCTGAAGTTTGATCTATTTATAGCTTGATGTGTTATCGTTGGAATAGATTCGTTACAATCTGGTTGGGTATGGAATTGAATGCTTCGTATTGATTGGCTGCATGTTTCCATGACAGAACCTTATCTTGATGTTAGTTGGCGTGCTACTCAATGTGTTGCGTGTAGCTTGCTTCTTCTTTCAACCTTGGGAGTTGTTCCTTTTAAATGTTGTAACCATTTTGCACGTGATGATGTTTCTAACGGCTCTCCCTTTAATTCTAGGTTCTTTGTGTTTTATTTAATTCTGTATGTTGAGCTGTAGAATCTTCACTGGCTTGTACGTGACTTCTACTGATGTTTATATGTCATTATATTATAGTCTTCAGAACTTCATATCTTTATACTTGCGTGATCTTCTGATGTTTGCAAAGTTTCTTGTAATGATCTTTCTAGTTCATTTCCTTGAGGCTTCTGATGTACTTTCTGATTATGTGTTTCTTGTATGTAGGCATTGATATTTCTTGTTCTTCTGAGTGGTCTTGTTCCTCATTATTGCTTCTTTACTTCTGATTTCCTGATCTTGGCCGGTTTGACGTATCCTTAGTCAGAACATCTGATGAATAATGTTTAGTTTTGTCAATCTTCTGAATGTTTTAGATGTAGTTGTTGTACTCATTTTCTGATGAATCATGTATAAGATTTATAACATAATATCTGCACACTAAATGAAGCCGTTAGTAATAAAATTGTTACTCACAAAATATATGCTTGTTATCATCAAAACTAGATTCTGAACATAGATTCTGAATCTTGTTCTAACAGTAACGTATACCATTAGACCACTGGCTGAATCACACCATGGTTGTAGTTAATTTTCTAGAATATTAACTTAGCTTAGGTTGATGCATCTCCATTGCAAATAACCCCTTGTATGTCTCTTCTAATTTATCGTAACAAGAGTTCCATGTTCTCACAGACTTGACAAGTGATATCAAGTTTGAGTAAACAACCTTCATCCTGTCCGAGAGAAACACTAGTCGTACATATTGAGAAAAATAAATTCTCAATACAAAGATGTCAAGATATTATATCTGACATCTCAAGAATCTCCAACGCCATATTTAGGACTTTTCAACATAAACTGCTATAAACTCCTTGAGAATCAAACATTTTCCTCCTTAAAAGCATCACAACATGTGGTTAGTGCACACCCACACAAAGTTCTTCTCAACAGAATTTTTCCATGGCCCCAAACAAGATTCTATAAATCTGGATCCTTTGATCAGAAGGATCTCCTAGATATTAGAGAGAATGTCCTTGTCATATGAACTTCACTTTCATATTCAAATAAGATGTACGTTGATGGTGTGATTATCCTGTCAAATTGAGTGAATATTTATGAGATAAGAGAAAAATTGAGTACTTGTATGTTTGGAGTAACTTTTCCAAGTTGATTGGATTGAAGCATGGAACATAAGTGTTGATTAGAAAACTAAAGCTGATGTTAATTGGTAAAGGTAAATATGTTAATTCAGATGAAATGTTTAGTGTGCAAACAAGTTACTTGAGAACAAGCAACAAATTAATTTTGGGGTTGTGATGACAGTTGTCATTAGTAACTTTTACTAGTAAATTCGGATGAAAGCATTGAAATAAGGAGCATAAGTCATGCCAAAGTATGGGACTTAGAAAAATTGTGAATAAAAACAACTTTTGTCCCCTAGAATTCACGTGCGCGTGATGAATATTATTATGGCGCGATGCATGTCTCATTATGGCACCATGTTGCTCCACTATGACACGTGGGAATTTCTATAAATGGGGCTTTTTTATTACTTTTTAGGGAGTTCGGAATTTGATAGAGAAAGTGACAGATTGGTTACCAACGTGACGATTTTGAGGGTTTTGGAAGCCATTGAAGACTTTTATCTTCCTTGATTTTCATGTTCTCTCCATCTAAACTCATGGTAATTGTTATATTCACTATGAGTGGCTAGATTCCTTGGATCAAGTCTTTTTAGACAATCCTTCTTATTCTTGTTGGATCATATGGTTGTTTGATGTTTATTGAATTATTTAATATTATTGTTTTAATTTAATTGTTCTTGACCTTAATGCTTTTTATGTATTGACGAATGCATGAATTGACATCAGATGAGTGGATATTTTTTACTGTCAGTCTACCGATCTGATCTAGGAAAATTATTCAGGTTAATAATTAACTATGAATATGTAATTATAAGTTGTGGCTTTTGAATTAACGAACTTAGAACTCCTACATTAACGAACTTTAGAATTGGAATTTCTTGATTTTTGTTGCATGTTTCTTGATTTATTCTAACTACTTCAAAATTGATTTGTGTCATCTTCATGATTTGATTCAAATTTTATTCTAAAGGAGAATGCTTCTTGAGTTGTTCATTTTGATGAGAAGTATGGCCTTCATTGTTAATCCGCTTAAAATGTGGGTAGTAGTTCTTCTGTGAATTGTAAGTGTTTGAGTACGGATTACTTTTCTAGTAGCTACACATATACTTTGTTTCTTTTGATATACTTGTAAGAATACATCATCCATTTGCATGTTCAACACCACAAAAATCACACCTAAGGACTTAATATTGTTGAAGAAGTTATCGGTTTGTTGTTGCACTTATTAATTACTTCGCCAAGGCTTCCTATTGAGCACTTATTTGCTCATGACTATCTAACAATGTAATTTGACTGTCGGGTGCTAGCATTCCTTTTCTTCTGGAACCTTTATCTATCATAGCACAATATTAGTTCGATGTCATATTATTGATCAATACTTTCACTTTTATGTCATACTTAGTTCTCATTGAACATACAGTTGAGGAATCTAGTAGTATTTGGGTACTACCTCTAAGTTCTTGCTTAAAATACGGTACATGGTCCATTTCATCAAGATTTTGTGATTGACATCTTTTCAACATAAGTTTCAACCTCTCTCGCGCATCATAGAAAAATTTGGCTTCTCCTTGCTCGAATTGGTGATTGAGGCCATTTTATCTATTGGGTGTTTGTTTCAAGTTTAAGAATTAATTTTTTAGGAATAATTTTTGGAAAATGATTATACCCATGGTTGTTAAGAGTTTGAAGTAAATTTATTCCTAGGAATAAAGGTTCCAAGGAATAAAATAACTTCTAATAACTTTTATAATTTCAATGATTTTATTCCCATGTAAGAAGGTGAGAATGTTCATTCCCATGAAATTTCACATGATTTTTTTATTAAAAATATATAGCTTCTAATTTTCTTAGGAATATCAAATAATATGTCAAATACATTTTCTTAAATATACCCGAGAATCAAACTTCCTTATTTTTATTCTCCGGTAACTTATTCCTGGAAATCTCTTTCGAATTCTTGAACCAAACACACCATATATATTTTCAGCTTTACAAAAATGGATTTTTTCTTTGTATTTTTGAAAATAGATTTTCCAAAAAAGTTTTTCAAAATATTACAAATTTTTTATATTCGTTTTTTCTAAAATAAAACACTAATTGTGATATCTTATAACATAAACATAAACATATATTACTGAAAATTAAAACTTAGTCAAAATCACAATTTTTTCAAAAAGTTGTATTTCAAAAATGATTTTTATGAAAATTTATTTAAAATACCTTCAAAATTAAGTGATTTTTTAAAATTTTGATATTCAATTTTTTTTTTCCATTAATAGATGAAATATCTAAAATCACATTTTAAAAATAACTATTTAAACAAAATTTTCATTTGAAACTTTTATAAGAAAAATATTGTAAATTTTTTTTCACAAAATTATGTAACACTATGAAAATCATTTTAAAAAAACCAAAACAAACGGGCCCATAATAGCTCCGCAAATTGTTCCTCTAGCTCTTCCCAAAGATATAAGCCAATCTTTAGCTTTCCATGTTAACAAGAACATGAATAAATGGGACATCTTGAGGAAGGAGGTAGAGGTGTCTATGAGGGAAGTTGTAACCATTTTCATCACTGATTTTGGGGCTAAATGGAGTACTAGGGACCTGTACATTGAAATCAAGGAGCTGGGAACGATTGAAGAAATCGTGATACCTTCAAAGACAGATTGGAGAGGACAAAGATTTGGTTTTGTTAGATTTATCAATGTGGCAGATGAGAAGAACCTGGAGACAAAAATGGACAACAGTTGGCTTGAAGGTGTTAAGATGAGTGCCAATATTTCTAAGATCAAAAGGAAAGAGTTGAAGAAGAAGAACAATCTTGTTAAGACAACGACTTTAGCGAAATCTCAGAACAATGACCGGATGCTGTTTCATGAGAACAAGCTTAGACACAAGGCTTTGGCAGCAGAGATTGGGGGAGGAGCGGGTACCTCAAAAACCTATGCGGAAATCATCAAAGGAGACAAAGTGAAGACTTTTGAGGAGGCAATAGAAGCTTGTAAATCGATGTTCTTTTCAGCTAACGATTCAGAGAAGCAGAGATTTTACAAGGCTAAGGTCGGAGTAACTAGAAGGATGGGAGACGCGTATGCAGTGGCTAACAGTCTATTGGAAGAAGGCATTTTCTCTATATCAGCTACAGCTTTGGGTCCTAGTATGTGTCTTCTAGAGGAGAGCATTGAAGGTGATCTAGAGACTCTGCTAAATGAAGGGGGAGAGTGGTTAAATCTATGGTTTGAAGAAGTTAGGGAATGGAGGACAACGGACGTCAAATGCGCAAGAGTAGCTTCCGTTTCCATCTACGGCGCTCCCTGTTTCACCAGAAACGAAAGGTTCATGGATTTGTTGTTAGCGGACATCGGGAAAATCATGAATCCACACATTCTGAATCTAAAAACCAACAGATTGGATGTAACAAAAATAATGATATTCACTAATCACCTAGAATCTATTAGAAGCAGAGTTAGGGTTTCCATTGATGGAGATTGGTATAACATCCTAATTATCGAAGAACAGACCCTGGACTCTGGAGAAACGGAAGAAGATAAATCCACCATCAGCATCTCGTCGTAAGGGGAAAGCGACTCTTCATCTCAAGGATCGCACGGAGGTGAAGACGCTCCGTCAAGGAGCCGTTTGATCCGAAATCCCAAATCGCCTAGGAATCTGCACCAAAGCCTTAATTGTGATGATGACCGTGGAGAGGCTACTCTGAAAACAAATACAGACGGAACACGAAAGGGGGGTGGATCTGAATCTTTCAATAAATGCAAAGAACATTTAGGGGATAAAAATAAAAGCTTTTCAGACTTACACAGCTCTTCAGATCCTATATCCATGAAGTCTAGTAGCAGAGCAGAGGAAGAATTGCAGGGGGATAGCGTGAAGAGTTTCCTAAATAAAAATGTGGAGATGGTGGGACCTGCAGGATTATTAATTATTAATAATTCTATTGTTAATCCTTATTTTAAAAGTAATGAGGTGGCGGTGGAAAAGAAGCATGAAGAGGACGAGGTGAGAGAGTATGGTAACTCTTTGGATAAGGACAACCGTGTGGACCCCTTTGCAGATTCTAAAACGACAAAGCTTGATAATTTAGTAGAAGTTTTTAACGTTTACTCTTTTTTAGAGAAGGTGGGCCACACTTCCATCCAAGTGGGCCAAGAAAAGAGAATCTTTAAGAATGTTTCGGGAGAAGGTGATTCATGCTATTCTGGGCCGCGCCAAACATCAAAAAACAACGTAAAAGTCATGAAAAAATTTGTTGTGCCTGTCAAGAAAGTGGTAAAAAATTCTAAGAAGAAGGAGGCGATCACCAAAGGCAAACAGATTTTATGTTTTGATGATCACTGTCAACGGGTGAAAAACTCAAAAAAAGCTAGGAAGAAAATTAGAGAGGTGTTGGACTTAGGAAATCAAGCAGAAAATTTCATCTACCTGGTAGAGACTAGACTTCAAGATGGGAAGGAGTCATCCTTGAAGGGAGCTCCATCTCATTGCAACCAGAACAAGCTGTACTTAAAGTAGAATTATTTGTCAGGAGGAATACCTTTATCTTGTGATTCAATCTCTAGTGCTGATATCACAAATTGTAACAGGAGACTAACTGATGGAGTGCTGAACAAGGCGGCGGGGGGGCTGTGGAACTCAATGATTAAGTTGGGCATCAAGAACATTTCCGAAAAATTTGATCCAATTGCAAAATTGAAGGAAATGGAATCTAGGGAAATTAAAGGGGAGTCGGCGACGACGGGGATCAATAAACATGCACCCCCATGATTATTTTTTCCTTAAATATTAGAGGAGGAGGTAGCCGGGCCAAGAGGAAGAGAGTCAGATACCACATTCAAAAAGGAGAGGTTGATATATGTTTTATCCAAGAAACAAAGTTAAGTGGCATAAATTCTAACATAGTTAAGGAATTGTGGGGAGATAATCAAGTAGAGTGGTCGCATCTGGATGCCAACGGGGCGTCGGGAGGCATTCTTACGATGTGGAAAAAGGATTTCTTCAATTTAATCTTTAGTTTCCGTGGTGAGGGTTTCTTGGGTCTTTGCGTGGAGAAGGATGGCAAACGCATTTACTTCGTGTACGTCTATGCTTCATGTGACTTAACCACAAGAAAAAGAACTTGGGATATATTATATGATTTCAAAAATAACAATTTTAAAGGCTCTTGGTGCATTGGAGGAGACTTCAATTCTATCTCCTCTTTAGAAGAAAGAATTGGGATATCAACTCGTAGCTATAGGAGGGAGATAACGATATTCAAAGAGTTCATAGAAGAAATGGAGTTGGTGGATCTACCTACCATAGGAGGCAAGTTTACTTGGATAAAAAGTAATGGCAAGACTATGAGTAGGTTAGATAGATTTCTTCTATCGGAAAGCTTTATTGAAGATTAGAAGGTGGAAGGTCAACATATTGGAGAGAGGGATGTGTCCGATCATGCTCCAATTTGGTTAAAAGACAATAGAAAGGATTGGGGCCCTAAACCTTTCAAGTTCAACAATATGTGGTTCAAACATGAGGATTTTGATACTTTTGTGGAGGAGGAGTGGAAAAAAATTGATTTCAAAGGAAAAGGTGACTTTTGCTTGAACGAAAAGTTGAAAACTCTCAAAAACCGGTTATCTTGGTTTAACAATGATGGGAACGAGTTGCACTCTTTATATAACATGTTTGTTCATTTTGCAGGTAACGTTCCGGATGAAGTGGCTTGGAAAAGGTCAAAAGTGGCGGAGGATTTTTGGGATAACATTAATAGGAGAGAAGGCCTCCTTAGATTAAAGTCGAGACAACTTTGGATTTCCGAAGGTGATGACAACACTCGCTACTTTCACAACTCTCTAAAAGATAGAAGAAGGAGAAATTCTATTTGCTCCATTGTTACAACGGCGGGAAGAATGGAAGGGGTTGAACAAATCAAAGAATTCACTTTCAAGCATTTTGAAAACTTCTTTAAAGAAGAAGTTCTCTTTAGGCCGAAGCCTATTGGGATCAACTTGAACTCTTTATCAACGGATGAATCTTTGGATTTAGAGAAATCCTTCGAGGAAGAAGAAGTGAAGGAAGCCATTTGGTCGTGTGACGGTAGCAAGAGCCCGAGGCCGGACGAATTCTCTTTGGAATTTTACAAAAGGTATTGGTTCCTCCTTAAAGAAGATGTGATGAAGTGTTGCAATGACTTCTATTATAAAGGTACTCTTGTTAAATCCATTACTTCATCTTTTCTCGCTCTCATTCCTAAAAAGAAGAATCCGCAAGACTTGTTTGAGTACCGTCCCAGTTGTCTAGTGGGGAGTATTTATAAGATCATTGCAAAGATGCTAGCAGCTAGAATGAGAGGTGTAGTGGACAAGTTGGTCCCTTCTAATCAAACCGCTTTTGTTCTGGGTAGAAGCATGATGGATGGGGTTTTAATGGTTAATGAAATTCTAGATTGGGCTAAAAGGAAGAAGAAGTGGTGTTTATTACTCAAAGTGGATTTCGAAAAAGTATATGACTCGATTTCTTGGAACTACCTTAGGTGGATTTTGGCGAAAATGGGATTTGGCAAAAGATGGATGAAATGGATGGAGTCTTGTATCTTAACTAGTTACATGTCCGTGTTGGTTAACGGAAGTGCAACAAAAGACTTCAAGGTTCAAAGAGGATTACGCCAAGGTGACCCCCATGTCACCTTTCTTATTCGTTCTAGCCATGGAAGGTTTAACCGCTTTAACTAAGAATTCGGTGGAGGTGGGAGATTTTAAACCGTTCAAATATGGAGAAAATGAATTTGTGGACATTCTTCAATTTGCAGATGACACCATCATTCTAGGAGAACCCACTTATGATAATCTATGGAGCTTGAAAGTGTTGTTGAGAGGTTTTGAAATTGTTTCCGGATTGGAAATAAATTTCTACAAGAGCAACTTCTTTGGAACTCACATAGGAGAGTGGTTCTTTAAGTCGGACACAACGTTTCTAGATTGCAAAAAAGGAAGCTTTTCGTTTAAATTTCTTGGTGTTTATGTGGGAGAAGGAGCTAATAATAAAAGGGTGTGGAAAGAGGTGGTTGACAACATTAAATCAAGATTGTCAAAGTGGAAGGGAAGAAACATATCTATTGGTGGGAGGGTGACTCTTATAGGATCCGTTCTTAATGCTATTCCTATTTTTACTCTATCTTTCTATAAAGCTCCGAGTAAAATTGTTCAAGAGATAAGAAGACTTCTTAGCAATTTTTTGTGGTGTGGGAATGTAAAGACAAAATGCATCCATTGGGTAAAGTGGGAGAATGTTTGCAAATCCAAAGAGAAAGGAGGGTTAGGTATAAGAGATGTGGGCGAAATGAACAAATCTCTTCTTCTAAAATGGAAGTGAAGAATTTTAAAGGAAGACAAGGCAATTTGGAGTAGATTTTTACTTTTGAGATATCATAATCCGAAACTTAAAGTGTTAGCCGCTTGCAAGGACGCTTTAAACCGGGATGATTCTAAATGGTGGAGAGACCTTATTCTTAATGATTTCAAAGAGGGGGATTTGGTAGACGGTTTCACCGATTGGGTAAAATGTGAATTCAAGAAAGGTAACAACATTCTTTTTTGGCATAGTCGTTGGTTGGGTGATCAAACACTCCGCGTTTCTTTTCCGCATTTGTTTGATCGCACAAATAACAAGTTATGCGCGGTGGGTGATTTTATTAATTGGAACAATGGTGTATTTTCTTGGAACTTGGAAGCTATCTTTGGTAGTGATATTTTGATTTCCCCGGCCCCGAATTCTTCCATCTTCACATTACTCGGTATGGGCTCGGTTCTTGATGAAGAACTAAGGGATTTAAAGATGCTTCTTGAAGGAGTGGAGCCGGACATTTCGGCAACGGATGAATTCCATTGGAACCTAACCTCTACCGAAGCTTTCACGGTGTCTAGTGTATCGCATTTGGTGTCTAATGCAAAGGATCTAGCTTGGCCAATTCCCACCATCAAGTTGTTGGATGTTATTTGGAAGACAACCATCCTGGCAAAGATCAACATTTTTTCTTGGAGATTTCTCATCAATAGATTACCGCTCAAAGTTCAACTAGCCAATAGAGGTGTGTCTAGATTCACTTCCATTGATTGTCCTTTTTGCTCTAACCATCCGGAATCTTTGGATCATCTTTTCTACCAATGCCATGTCCCAAACGCGGTATGGAATAGAATTTTTATTTGGTTGGGTAATGATGTTAATCTTTCTATAGAAGAGTTCAAGAGCTTTGGGTGTATTCAAGAAAAGGTGAAAAACATCAACATTAAAGCTAATCTAAATTCAATTTGGATGGCTTTAATATGGTGTATGTGGTACATGAGAAACACCATTATTTTTTAAAACGCCCCTTTTTAGCTTTGATGAGGTGATATCTAATATAATGTATTTCTCTTGGAGATGGGTTAGCAATAGGGAATCTCTAAGTAAGATTAATTTTTATGATTGGTATAAATTACCACTATTTTGTACCAACACTTTCTAGTGTTTCCTTGTTGTAAGGGTTGCACCCCTAGTGCGATATCTTATAATCAATTGCTTATTAAAAAAAAGAACATGAATAAACTGAGCTTCTTTAGGTCTTTAGTCATGTTGTTTGAATAGCTAAACAAGTTGTTCTCGTATATCTTGTTTAGATGCTCATACGACTCTATCACTATTCTTTCACCGTATTTAGGGTCTCTTCAACCTGCAAGCAAATGAGTATCCTACCCTCGAGGTGATCGTCTTCTAAAATCTTCTAGAGTACGTAAGGGTGGCTCTGGTGTAAGCATTTCTTCCTTCGACATGTGATTTTGAATGAGTCAATCGTATTTGTGAATACACTGAGCCGGTATCTTAGTTGTAACACCCCAATTCTACCCAAAGCATTTAGGCAAGAAAATATCAGAGTGTTAAAATTTCATACAACACAATTAGGATGCTACACTAAGTAACCAAACAAACACCTAGAAAACAAACGGACATCAGCGATGCCAAAAGCATACAACACCTGCCAATAAAACGATACATAACACACGGAAGATATGAACATAAAAATGTACGTATAGTTCTCACTCTCAAAGAGGAGTTTTCCAAAATAAAGTTTTCACAATACACATCAGCACATCATCACATATACATGTTCAAAAGAGTCATATACAAATAAATAACAACAGACTCCCGACTCCCCGGTGTTACGTATCAGAGCGACCGACAAGACCAATTGGAGAACTACCTCCTCCAAAAGACTCCCAAAGCGGCTAATCTGCAGGATGCCACTCAAGCATCAAATCAGCAGAAGGGTGAGAATATAATTTAGAATGAAGAAGCATGACAAATATAGTAATGCCAACAAGTATCATCAAGAATCATACAACAAGGTAATCCACTCATTTAACCACAATCGATATATAAGTAATGCGACACATGAACGATAACATAAATTATAAAGACAGACAATGATGAATGAGGCTTGACTATGCATATGCATGTGGTACCAAATCCGGAGTAAACTCCTCCTTGTCATTATGACAAATACACCTTGCCGAGCATTATGCTGGGACTTTATTCCACTCAGGAAGCCCGCAGGCTGTCGTCATCGAGCATGTAGCTCCCACTGATGACCCTTGCCGAGCATTGTGCTGGGACTTTATTCCACTCAGGAAGCCCGCAGGCTGTCGTCATCGAGCATGTAGCTCCCACTGATGACCTCTTGCCACTCAGGCTAATATACCGTTACCGAGCATTAAGCTCCTACTGGTAACCAATGCTCGCAGGCCATCTGTTAACAGCATTCCGCCATTAACGTATTGAAATGTTATGATGCGCAAATATATGACTCTATTACATGACAACAACATCATCAACAATATAACACGATCATACACTCACGTTACATCGTTTACATTCTATCCAAAAGGATACATCACCAATTAATAACATCGATATCAATTACATCACACCATAATTACCACACATGCATTAATAAGCACACAACACACATTCACCGTCAAAACATACTGGCCACATCGGCATAGATGAACGTATAACACACTTATACACATCAAATTAATATTGGCCATCGGCCCACAACTTCATCAATACATCATCAACAAGTTGTAATAACAACAATTCAACAATGATAATACATCATTCTCATAACAACAATTACTTGCCATAAGGCCACACATCATGTTAACAAAAAACAACCAAACATCGCCACATATCAAGAATGAACATTCATTAATACATAACACATATGACCATGGTTTCATGTTATCGACAACTAATCACATACCTCGTACCAATACGTTAACATTCACACAACACATCATCATGATTTATCATGCACTAGTTCACAAAACCATTTATGAAAATCAACCAACCACTACTACATCCTACATCATCATATAGAGCATGGAAATAGCTTTCCAGCGTTTCAAACGACACAAAAAACGAACACCCAAGTTAAAAGATACGAATTTTGAAAGTTTAGAAAACATAAACATACTTCATATGTTAACCCTACTTAGTTCTACCACTAAATCCTAATAAAAATAATAGGATACTACATCCTATGAATCATTTTATTAGATCATAGTATAGTTCATTGCGTTAGCTTTCCAACGCTTCGAACGGCGACAAAATCGGAGTTACGGTTCAAGAGTTACGATCGTTACAAAATCTGTCAAAAATGGAAAAAGCTGTAGGTCGACGCATGGAAAACATAGGTCGACGCATTGAACTCCTGTCACCCTCGGGTATGCGCACGCTGACCCAATAGGTCGACGCATTCATCAGAAAACCCAGATTTTTGCCTTTTAGGCTGCATAGGTCGACGCAAACCCCTGTGCAGGTCGACCTAAGCCTCGTAGAAACCCTAAAATCACCATTTCCACCAACCAAACTCTTATAAACATTTCTCTAACACCTATACATCATTATAACATCAATACAGCACATACATACCATAGAAATAACCTAACATCAAACTTTTCATGGTTGATTCATCAATCTCTCTCAAAACCTAACATTTTCTTCAAACTCAATCAAGCCATGGAAATGGAACAAGAAGAACAAGAACAAGAACAAAAACAAGACTATAAGAATCATACATTCAAGATAAATTAGATTCACCCCCTTACCCGACTATAGCGACAATCGGAACTCGATTCGGATGAAAAACCACCAATCTCCACTTTTTCTTCTCTTCCTCTTCTTCTTTCTCTCTTCCATTTCTTTCTCTCTTCTTTCCTTTTCTGTTTTTCTTTCTTTTCTTTCTTTCTATCTCTCTTATCTCTTTTCTTATAAAGAAAATATCTACTTTACGGTCTAAACTCAATTGCTCAGAAAAACCCCAAAATGCAGAATATTACCTTAATAATATTTCTAGTACCAAAAATATGAAAACCTTCAATTAAATATTAGTCCGTCATCCCGAACTAATACCGACTGAGACGACTCCAAAAACGGTAAAATTCTAATAAACGTCACAAACGTCCAAATTAAGCATATACTTATTTTTCCGGGCGTTACAACTCTCCCCCACTTAGAACATTTCCGTCCTCGGAAATATCCCAAACGCAAACAAACCTGGATACGCTCTCGCATCCAACTAACCAACTATCAAGCCACGAAAGCAATGACACAATCGGCACCAAAAAACGAATCACTCTAGATAAAAGCAAAACAATCAAAACACAACAACGATAACGAGATGCAATGCCCATACAATGCACTCATCGACTAACACCAAAACACAAGAAATAACCAAGACACAACCAACAAGAACAAGATGCAATGCCCACACAATGCACTTGTCAACCAAACCACAACCAGATTGTTACCATCGTCAAAGGCAATACACCCCTAATCCCCCATCAAAGGAATTAGCTACATGCACTCGAACCATCACCATGGAAACGAGA
Organism: Vicia villosa; assembly: GCF_029867415.1. Taxonomy (NCBI): domain Eukaryota; kingdom Viridiplantae; phylum Streptophyta; class Magnoliopsida; order Fabales; family Fabaceae; genus Vicia; species Vicia villosa. The sequence goes on along the minus strand of NW_026705726.1, from coordinate 360,965 downwards.
CACCATCCTAGATAAGGACATAAAGTTCCATGACATATACAGCTTCTGAACAACCTCAACAAAACTAGAATACCAACATCCTGGTCGCACAACATCCAAACAGCCATGCCAAGACATAGCAGTCAAACATGTAACCAAAACATCTGGTGGTCTTATCATTCCCACCACGTCCACTGTCCAAAATTTGAACTCTAACAATTCATACACACACATACGAACCGCGTCATTTCACGCTTCCGATGCGCACTATGATTTCCCACAACAAACAGATTTACCAATTTCATATCCAACTTCCAGCTCTTTCTAGTATTCACCAGAAACTCATTGTTCTCTCTTAACAGACTCAACCTCTTAATCTGCTGTGTCAGCTCGCACACCAGACAAAAGTCTTTGTATCATCCGATCAAAGGCAAAAAGCTAATCCAAACACATCCTTGTTTCACAACACGAGCCCTCATAGATCCTTAAGTAACCAAATCATCCTCTCAGTCTAACCATCCGTTTGAGGATGAGACGCCAAACTCAACGCAACTTCGTACCCAAAGTACCTTGCGAACCTTCTCAAAATTTCAGAAATAAACCTCAGATCTCAATTCGAACATTAGGAATACAAACTTGATCATGACATCCCATGACATTGTTCTTATCAATCCGAAGATCACTATCTTTATCTTTGACTAATCAATGTCATCTTATTAACCCATTCAAATCCGATTTCTGACCTTTTCTAATCTCATCAAGAATACCATAAGTAAGCTTTCACATATAAAGCTCAACACCTGAAGAAGTCGCTTTACAAACCAAACTCAAATCTCACAACTGTTTCAACAATCACAATACTCGAATCATCGACATAGACGTATGCAATGGTTTCTCATTTTCAACTTGTTCTGATCAAACGAATACTTCAAACTCTTGTAGTCACTTACACACACAAATATCGATCCGAATAATTAGTGCCTTCAAATTTCCAAAACAGAAATAACAACTGCCAATTCTAAATCTTGTGACAGATAAATCCTTTCAAAAATCTTAACTTGCATAAAATCATAAACCACCACTTACCCCTTTCTGCATTAGAACTTCTTGCAAACCCAACAAAGAAACATCCCAAAACACCACAAGCAGTTCTAACAGATCCGGCAAAATCAAAATAGGAGTGATAGTCAACCTCCTCTTAAACCCTTGAACATTCACTCCACTCAACCAAAAACTCACATAAGGAAACTTAGCAAACAACTTCTTCTTCCCAACACGGACAAAATAATTCTCAAATACTTAGCATGATCATCTTCACACTGATGATACCCATACCTCAAATCAAACTTGCAAAACAAACAAGCTCAAACCAACTTGATCCATCAAAATATCAATCCTTGAAAGTGGATACTTTTCCTTAATTGTCACTTTTCTCAATTGTCTAAAATCGGCACAAGGCCTCATAGAACCTTCCTTCTTAACCAACAAAACACATGCACCCTACGACGACACACTTGAACGAACAAACTTCTTCTCAAGAAAATCCTTAAGTTGACTCCTCAACTCTTTCAACTCAGAAGTTGGCATCCGATACGGAACCCTCGACACAACAATAGCTCTAGGAACTAAATCCGTAAAAATAGAACTCCAAGACGGAATTCCCCTTTTCGACGATGAATCACTTAAACCTTCAAGAAACACTTATACAAATGCGCAACTATCCGCAATTCCCACAATCGCTCTTTCTCAAGAACTTCCAAAGTCGTCGACAACATAAACAACGTCGTACCACCTTTCTCCGACTCATTCACTTCCAATATTATCAAACTAGCCAGATAAGCCTATCGCGTCCAATACGATCCCGTCTACTATCAACAAGATATTAAGGGTGATCAAGTCCTCAAATTGTCAATAGGTAGCCGACAATCATAATAGATTATAAACTATCAGTACTAACATTAATAATATTCTTTTCCAACTTTTGCTCATAGCACAGAAGCACTATGATTCCATAATTCACAAATCTCCCAAGATCATCTGAACCAGCTAACACCGACGTCCGGTAGCTACATACCAAAACATTTTTAACAACATCTCAAAACAAAATTCCTGAGATCCTACTCATCTCTTCATACTCCTAATTCTTACTCGAGTTCCAAAACGTTTCCAACAACGTCAATAACTCCTACAACAAAGTCTACCATAATACTTTCCTTAATCATTGATCCAACAACGACAACTCACACAAGGCTACTCAAACAACAACTTCACAGTCCATCGGTAGCGTTAGAGCACCACAACTTTCTAAATTTCATTCTTTAGAAATAACCAAAATCTACTCCGAGACACTCCAACTTGATTAACAACCAAAGTCTTAAGTCCAAGTCACCTTCACTTCAGAAAACAACAAATTCCAACAACACTAGTACTGCTGCCCTCAGTAGCATACTAACATCTCACAACTGAAACATATCCGAGGAGCATATCTTCTCCCCCACTAAGCTTCAAACCACTCCTGCATACAACCGACTAGAGGCACAACAAGTACTAACAGTGCTCCACACACTTATCACGTACTGAGGAATTAAACAACGTTAGACAACACTGGCCGGACAGACCGACCTGCTCTGATACCACTAATGTAACATCCCAATTCTACCCAAAGCATTTAGGCAAGAAAATATTAGAGTGTTAAAATTTCATACAACACAATTAGGATGCTACACTAAGTAACCAAACAAACACCTAGAAAACAAACAGACATCAGCGATGCCAAAAGCATACAACACCTGCCAATAAAACGATACATAACACACGGAAGATATGAACATAAAAATGTACGTATAGTTCTCACTCTCAAAGAGGAGTTTTCCAAAATAAAGTTTTTACAATACACATCAACACATCATCACATATACATGTTCAAAAGAGTCATATACAAATAAATAACAACAGAATCCCGACTCCCCGGTGTTACGTATCAGAGCGACCGACAAGACCAATTGGAGAACTACCTCCTCCAAAAGACTCCCAAAGCGGCTAATCTGCAGGATGCCACTCAAGCATCAAATCAGCAGAAGGGTGAGAATATAATTTATAATGAAGAAGCATGACAAATATAGTAATGCCAACAAGTATCATCAAGAATCATACAACAAGGTAATCCACTCATTTAACCACAATCAATATATAAGTAATGCGACACATGAATGATAACATAAATTATAAAGACAGACAATGATGAATGAAACTCTACTATGCATATGCATGTGGTACCAAATCCGGAGTAAACTCCTCCTTGTCATTATGACAAATACACCTTGCTGAGCATTATGCTGGGACTTTATTCCACTCAGGAAGCCCGCAGGCTGTCGTCATCGAGCATGTAGCTCCCACTGATGACTCTTGCCGAGCATTATGCTGGGACTTTATTCCACTCAAGAAGCCCGCAGGCTGTCGTCATCGAGCCTGTAGCTCCCACTGATGACCTCTTGCCACTCAGGCTAATATACCGTTACCGAGCATTAAGCTCCTACTGGTAACCAATGCTCGCAGGCCATCTGTTAACAGCATTCCGTCATTAACGTATTGAAATGTTATGATGCGCAAATATATGACTCTATTACATGACAACAACATCATCAACAATATAACACGATCATACACTCACGTTACATCGTTTATATTCTAACCAAAAGGATACATCACCAATTAATAACATCGATATCAATTACATCACACCATAATTACCACACAGGCATTAATAAGCACACAACACACATTCACCATCAAAACATACTGGCCACATCGGCATAGATGAACGTATAACACACTTATACACATCAAATTAATATTGGCCATCGGCCCACAACTTCATCAATACATCATCAACAAGTTGTAATAACAACAATTCAACAATGATAATACATCATTCTCATAACAACAATTACTTGCCATAAGGCCACACATCATGTTAACAAAAAACAACCAAACATCGCCACATATCAAGAATGAACATTCATTAATACATAACACATATGACCATGGTTTCATGTTATCGACAACTAATCACATACCTCGTACCAATACGTTAACATTCACACAACACATCATCATGATTTATCATGCACTAGTTCACAAAACCATTTATGAAAATAAACCAACCACTACTACATCCTACATCATCATATAGAGCATGGAAATAGCTTTCCAGCGTTTCAAACGACACAAAAAATGAACACCCAAGTTAAAAGATACGAATTTTCAAAGTTTGGAAAACATAAACATACTTCATATGTTAACCCTACTTAGTTCTACCACTAAATCCTAATAAAAATAATAGGATACTACATCCTATGAATCATTTTATTAGATCATAGTATAGTTCATTGCGTTAGCTTTCCAACGCTTCGAACGGCGACAAAATCGGAGTTACGGTTCAAGAGTTACGATCGTTACAAAATCAGTCAAAAATGGAAAAAGCTGTAGGTCGACGCATGGAAAACATAGGTCGACGCATTGAACTCCTGTCACCCTCGGGTATGCGCACGCTGACCCAATAGGTCGACGCATTCATCAAAAAACCCAGATTTTTGCCTTTTAGGCTGCATAGGTCGACGCAAACCCCTGTGCAGGTCGACCTAAGCTTCGTAGAAACCCTAAAATCACCATTTCCACCAACCAAACTCTTATAAACATTTCTCTAACACCTATACATCATTATAACATCAATACAGCACATACATACCATAGAAATAACCTAACATCAAACTTTTCATGGTTGATTCATCAATCTCTCTCAAAACCTAACATTTTCTTCAAACTCAATCAAGCCATGGAAATGGAACAAGAAGAACAAGAACAAGAACAAAAACAAGACTATAAGAATCATACATTCAAGATAAATTAGATTCACCCCCTTACCCGACTATAGCGACAATCGGAACTCGATTCGGATGAAAAACCACCAATCTCCACTTTTTCTTCTCTTCCTCTTCTTCTTTCTCTCTTCCATTTCTTTCTCTCTTCTTTCCTTTTCTGTTTTTCTTTCTTTTCTTTCTTTCTATCTCTCTTATCTCTTTTCTTATAAAGAAAATATCTACTTTACGGTCTAAACTCAATTGCTCAGAAAAACCCCAAAATGCAGAATATTACCTTAATAATATTTCTAGTACCAAAAATATGAAAACCTTCAATTAAATATTAGTCCGTCATCCCGAACTAATACTGACTGAGACGACTCCAAAAACGGTAAAATTCTAATAAACGTCACAAACGTCCAATTTAAGCATATACTTATTTTTCCGGGCGTTACAACTCTCCCCCACTTAGAACATTTCCGTCCTCGGAAATATCCCAAACGCAAACAAACCTGGATACGCTCTCGCATCCAACTAACCAACTATCAAGCCACGAAAGCAATGACACAATCGGCACCAAAAAACGAATCACTCTAGATAAAAGCAAAACAATCAAAACACAACAACGATAACGAGATGCAATGCCCATACAATGCACTCATTGACTAACACCAAAACACAAGAAATAACCAAGACACAACCAACAAGAACAAGATGCAATGCCCACACAATGCACTTGTCAACCAAACCACAACCAGATTGTTACCATCGTCAAAGGCAATACACCCCTAATCCCCCATCAAAGGAATTAGCTACATGCACTCGAACCATCACCATGGAAACGAGACACCATCCTAGATAAGGACATAAAGTTCCATGACATATACAGCTTCTGAACAGCCTCAACAAAACTAGAATACCAACATCCTGGTCGCACAACATCCAAACAGCCATGCCAAGACATAGCAGTCAAACATGTAACCAAAACATCTGGTGGTCTTATTGATAACACGATTTTATATCGTATATTTAGCCTAAAATCCATAGATATTTATAGCATTTTCCGTTCATTATGTTAATTTATTATGATATTACGCATGTATTTGCTTTGTTTCAGGTTTTACACTATTATTATGACTAATTGCGAAAAAGAGAAGAAATGGAGCTAAAACGACCCATATCTATGCCTAAAAGACGCAGAATAGGTGCTGAAGTAAAAAGGGAGTGCAATTAGGACCCAAAGGCCCAAAAGAGACGAACCAGCCCACAAAGGAACAAAAATGCGTAGCCCAAACCATGCAAGCAAGTGGAGACGCACGTCTCCACGTTCTCTTCTGCCACGTCACCAAGAGGAGACGCCCGTCTCCATTTCCCTGAAGATTCTCCACTTGAGACGCACGTCTCAAGTCACGCACCCAGTCTCCCTGAAGAACCGGAGACGCACGTCTCCAAGCCAGTCTGCAGAATCTCCTCTTTTCACGCAAAGCAACTGCAAAGCCTCTCCTATAAATAGGACCAGCCACTTCACTTCAATCTGTCCGATTTCCTGCCAACGAAGTGCTGCCGAAATTGTACCGCGAACTGTTTTTCTTTATTCTGTTTTCATTTAACCGTCTATTTTCTCACAACGATTTCTACACTGGAAATTGTTGTGAACTTTTCATAGATCTAGCCTTACGTTAGATTTATCGCTTTATTTCCTTGTTTTTATTTTCTGCCATTTAAATTCTGAAGAACGATCCAGCCAACCTGTGGTGGAAGTTCGATACTTCAAGATTCAATTCAATCCAGATTTATTTTAATTCAGGTTTTTTATTTACCGCCTTATTTATATTATTTATCTGCATGATATATTATATGCCATTTAATATGCTTATTATTATGAACCGAACCAATATATGTATGTTTAATCGTATTAATATGTCTGGCTAAAATACTAAAGGTGTCGGTATGTAAAGTAAGTTAACCGTAGGGATCCGAAATAAATTGGCTTAAATTATGTTTTATTAATTATCACTTATTTTTGGTTTATATGTCTAGTTTAATTAGTAAGTCTTAAAACCAATAGAGCGAAAGTTTGAGGGATTAGGACGGTCAAAGGTTAAAATCAATAGAGCGAAAGTTTGAGATCTTTAACTGGATAGTAGACATAGGACATTAGTTTTAAGGATGGCGAAAGCGTATTAAAACTAATTGGAACTTATTTATTTTCAAAAATTGTTTTTACACTCGAGCGGGATGGCGAAAGCGTACGTTAGGGATATTAGCATGTTCCGAGTCAACAGAGCGAAAGTTTGAGATTAGGAGATTTAAATAGATAACAACCTCGTAAAATAGGCATTTTATTAATTACATTGTTTCCAAAAAGCTCTTCTAAAATCTAATGGGATGGCGAAAGCGTACATTAGGATTAGGATAGTAGTCTGAATCAACAGAGCGAAAGTTTGAGACGAGGATTTTTAATCAATTGGAATTAGTAAAGATTTTTAATTTAATTATGCAAAAGCCAATGAACCTTCGGATTGCCTTTAGTTAAACGAAATACATACTGATACCTGTCTTTTATTATTATTCTTTATTTTCTCACAATCACTTTCCCTTAGGAACAATCGAAATTTTAGTACTCCTAGCTTTACATAGTAACCTTAGATAACGGTAGATCGATTCATAGTCCCTGTGGATTCGATATCTTTTAAAACTACACGACACGACTGTGCACTTGCAGTTATCAGATTTATAGACACGTAAAGTCGCGATCAAGTTTTTGGCGCCGTTGCCGGGGACTATTTAAGTCGATATCGTAACTCACTGTTACACCGTAGAGACTAGGATAATTCTTCCCTTTCTTTTTGAACGATTGTATGCCAAATACTCGTTCACAAGGAGGAGACTTAATACAACGAATTAACGAGATCGAACGTTTCATTAACGTTAAACGTCGAGCTCGCAACCTTCCCGAAGTAGCAGAAATTCCGATTAATCAGGAATTGAATTTTACTGATCAAATCAATCAAATCACCCCGAAGTTAGAGATGGCTGCTATTCGTCCTCTTAGAGACTATGCCGCTCCTTCGCGCGCTGAACCGCATTCAAGTATCGCACCACCTGCGATTGAAGCGAACAATTTCGAACTGAAACCTTCACTGGTCCAAGCTGTTCAACAGAATCAATTCTCTGGAAGCCCTGTAGACGACCCCAATCTCCATTTATCCGTGTTCGTGCAATACGCCGACACTATCAAAGCCAACAACGTTAGTTCCGAAGCTATTCGATTACGCCTTTTCCCTTTCTCCTTGAGAGATAGAGCGAGAGCGTGGCTTCAATCCCTGCCTTCCAATTCCATAACTACGTGGGACGAATTGAAGAGAGTATTCTTAGCAAGATACTTTCCGCCTAGCAAGACTGCTATGCTTAGAGGTCAAATCAACGAATTTACCCAGAAAGATAACGAATCGCTCTTCGAAGCTTGGGAACGTTACAAGGACATGCTTAGAATATGCCCTCATCATGGACTCGAACCATGGCTGATCATCCATACCTTTTATGGTGGTCTCTTATATAACACTAAAATGACTATATATGCCGCTGCTGGCGGAGCATTAATGGACAAACCCCATGATGAAGCATACAAACTCATAGAGAACATGGCACAAAACCATTACCAATGGGGAGGAGAACGCGCCGCTCTAGAGAAAGCCCAAACCAAAGGAGGAATGTACGAAATTAGTGGTATAGACCGCGTTAACGCTAAAGTAGACGCTTTAACTCAAAAGATCGAGAATTTAACCATCACTCCTTCAGCCACCGCTGCCGCTGTAGCACCTAACTGCGAGATTTGTGGATTGACTGGGCATGTAGTTGCTGAATGCCAACTCTTGACTGGAGTCCCATCTGATCAAGTAAATTACGCTCAAGGAAACCCTTATTCTAACACGTACAACCCTGGATGGAAAAACCACCCGAACTTTTCTTATAAGAACAACAATGCGTTGTACGCGCCTGGACAAGCACCTGCTGTACCACCTGGCTACCAAAAAGCGCCTGTAGCTGCTCAAAACACCCCTAGGAAGTCAAACCTAGAAATCATGATGGAGAACTTTATAGCTTCCCAACAACAAACCAATAAAGACTTCCTGAATCAAAACATCCACAATAGCGAGCAACTAAAACAACTATCGAACAAAGTAGATGCTTTAGCTACGCATAACAAAATGTTAGAAACTCAAATCTCACAAGTAGCTCAACAACAAGCACCTACTGCTGCCCCTGCTGGCACGTTTCCTGCTCAACCACAACCTAATCCTAAAGGACATGCGAACGCGATAACACTACGAAGTGGAACTAATTACGATGGACCCATAGATCCTAGAACCCAAAACGTACCCATGTCACAACAAGAGCCAAAGGAAACCCAAAAGAAAACAACCGACGAACAAACTGCTAAGACTAAAGAGAACAATAACGAAGTGGAACCCGAAAAAGAGAAACCTTATGTTCCACCACCACCTTATAAGCCACCAATTCCTTACCCTCAAAGATTAGCCAAATCAAAAACCGAAGCACAATTTAAAAGATTTGTAGAACTTCTGAAGCAATTAAACATAACCATACCATTCACAGAAGCCATAACTGAGATGCCTTCGTACGCTAAGTTCTTAAAAGAAATCTTATCAAACAAAAAGAAACTCGAGGATAACGAAACTATAACGCTTACCGCTGAATGTAGCGCTATCATCCAAAACAACATGCCTCCAAAACTGAAAGACCCTGGTAGTTTCTCTATACCCTGCGTAATTGGAAAAACCATCATAGAGAAAGCCTTGTGCGATCTAGGAGCTAGTGTTAGTTTGATGCCTCTTTCGACCTGTAAGAAACTCAATCTAGGTGAGCTTAAAGCAACAAGAATGTCTCTTCAACTAGCAGACCGTTCAGTTAAATATCCTGTAGGAATGTTAGAGAATATCCCTGTTCGTGTAGGTCAATTCTACATCCCGACTGACTTCATCATTATGGATATCCAAGAAGATTCTAACATCCCGATTATTTTAGGAAGACCATTTTTAGCGACCGCTGGTGCAATTATAGATGTAAAGCGAGGAAAGCTTACTTTCGAAGTAGGAGAAGAGAAAATAGAATTTATCCTTTCCCAATTCCTAAAAGCACCTTCTATAATTGACACATGCTGTTCTGCTGACATAATCGACGAGTGTGTCAAGGAAATAAAATCCGAACCAAATAAGGAAACCGAAACCCTAAGAATTCCTATGCCGCCAATTTTTGAAGATGACAACTGGCGTGAGGAATATCAAGATAACCACCTCAGTGAATGCTTAGCTTTAACCCCTGATCCTATACCTGGACCAAAGAAACCTGCTATAGAGCTGAAGACACTCCCTACCGATCTTAGATACGAATTTCTAGACGAAGAACTAAACCGACCAGTTATAGTGAACGCCAACTTAGGACGAACCGAGACTGAAAAATTACTTAATGTCCTAAGAAAATACCCTACCGCTTTAGGATACAACATATCAGATCTGAAAGGTATAAGCCCTTCTCTGTGTATGCACCGCATTATGCTCGAAGACGATAGTAAAACCTCTAGGGAACATCAAAGGCGAATAAATCCTATTATGAGCGATGTGGTTAAAAAGGAAATCCAAAAACTGCTAGAAGCTGGAATAATATATCCTATATCCGATAGTAAATGGGTTAGCCCCGTTCACGTCGTACCAAAGAAAGGAGGAGTCACTGTAATCACTAACGCAAAAGGAGAATCTGTAGCACAACGTACCCAAACTGGATGGAGAATGTGCATTGACTATAGGAAGCTAAATAAAGCTACCCGAAAAGACCATTTCCCTTTACCTTTCATAGATCAAATGCTCGAACGCTTAGCTAAACACTCACATTTTTGTTATCTGGATGGATACTCCGGATTTTTCCAAATTCCTATCCACCCTGACGACCAAGAGAAGACCACATTCACCAGTCCTTATGGTACATTCGCTTATAGACGAATGCCTTTTGGACTCTGCAATGCACCCGCGACCTTCCAAAGATGCATGATGGCAATATTTGCCGACTTCCTAGATGGAATAATGGAGGTCTTTATGGACGACTTCTCTGTCTGTGGAGGAAGTTTTGAAACATGTTTAGAAAACCTTGAAATGGTGCTTAGACGATGCGTAAGCGTAAACCTAGTCCTTAATTGGGAAAAATGCCATTTCATGGTTCGACAAGGAATTGTACTTGGACACATCGTATCCGATAGAGGAATCGAAGTTGATAAAGCAAAAATCGAAATTATCGAAAACCATCAACCTCCCAAAACCGTTAGAGAAATAAGAAGTTTTCTGGGACATGTTGGTTTTTACCGACGCTTCATTAAGGATTTCTCTAAAATAACCAAACCCTTAACTGAATTACTTATGAAAGACGCCGAATTTATTTTCACCGATAAATGCACTGAAGCATTTCAAACGCTTAAACGAGCATTAATCTCCGCGCCAATTATGCAACCTCCCGACTGGAATGAGCCTTTCGAAATAATGTGTGACGCAAGTGATTATGCTGTAGGAGCCATTCTAGGACAAAGAAAGGATAAGAAACTACATGTCATATATTATGCGAGTAGAACCCTAGACGAAGCTCAGATGAATTATGCCACGACAGAAAAAGAACTATTAGCTGTCGTATTCGCATTAGACAAATTCCGTTCTTACCTGGTAGGAGCCAAAATAATCATATACACTGACCACGCCGCCATTAGGTACCTCCTAACCAAAAAGGACGCTAAACCAAGACTTTTGAGATGGATCTTGTTACTACAAGAATTCGACCTGGAAATTAAAGATAAGAAAGGCACTGAAAATGTCGTAGCAGATCACCTCTCTCGATTGGAAAATCTGAAACCCGAACAAGTACCAATTGACGATGATTTCCCTTATGAAAGACTCATCGCCCAATTAGAAGCAAATGAATTCGAACCATACCGTCCAAACTCTGAAACCGAGAAATTAGCTGAAATAGCTTTAGCCCGATCTGACGCACCTTGGTATGCAGATTTCGTAAATTACCTAGCTGCTGGTGTGCTTCCTCCTGATCTAAGCTACCAACAGAAGAAGAAATTCTTCCATGACCTAAAACATTACTATTGGGACGACCCACTCCTTTTCAAAAGAGGCCCCGATGGAATCTTTAGACGTTGTGTACCCGAGGAAGAGATAAGAAGCATAATAACACATTGTAATTCTGCACCGTGTGGAGGACACCATAGCACATCTAGAACCTGCGCCAAAATCCTTCAATCTGGACTTTTCTGGCCCAACCTGTGGAAAGACGTCCATTTTGCTATACTAAGCTGTGATAGATGCCAACGAACTGGAAACATTTCAAGACGCGATGAAATGCCTCAAAAAGGCATTTTAGAAGTAGAAATATTTGACGTCTGGGGAATAGACTTCATGGGACCGTTTCCGTCATCGTTTGGAAATCAATATATACTCGTAGCCGTCGATTACGTTTCAAAATGGATAGAAGCTATTGCTTCCCCTACGAACGATACACGTGTAGTTATTAAACTTTTCAAAAACGTCATCTTTCCTAGGTTCGGTGTGCCAAGATTGGTAATTAGCGATGGTGGTTCCCATTTCATTTCAAGAATACTTGAGAAACTCCTTCGAAAATATGGAGTAAATCATCGAATAGCCACACCATACCATCCACAAACAAGCGGTCAAGTAGAAGTATCTAACCGCGAAATAAAACAAATATTGGAGAAAACTGTTGCTATATCTAGGAAAGATTGGTCAACCAAGCTAAATGAAGCTTTATGGGCTTATAGAACAGCTTTCAAAACTCCAATAGGAACTACCCCATTCAAACTCGTTTATGGAAAATCATGCCACCTACCAGTAGAATTAGAACATAAAGCCTATTGGGCCATTAAGAACTTAAACCTAAACTACACAGCCGCTGGTGAGAAACGACTTCTAGACATAAACGAATTAGAAGAACTTAGACAAGACGCTTACGAAAACGCCAAAATCTATAAAGAGCGAACGAAAAAATGGCACGACAAGCGTATATCTAGGAAAAATTTTAGCATAGGCGATAAAGTGCTCTTATTTAATTCTAGACTAAAATTATTTCCTGGTAAGTTACGATCTAGATGGTCTGGCCCTTTCGAAATAACTAACATATTTCCGAGTGGAGCGATAGAAATCAAAGGAGAAACCGTCAAACCTTTTGTCGTAAATGGGCAACGTCTTAAGTATTACCATCATCTCGAATACGATGAAAACATCGAAGTTTTTAAACTTGACGAACTGCCCGCTCTTTCGAAAAAATAGTTTTCTATTTTTAAATCGTCGAGCTTACGACATTAAACAAAGCGCTTGGTGGGAGACAACCCACATTTATTTATTCTTCTATTTTTCTTATTAAAACTTTAATTTTTCTATTTTATTTTTATTTTTCATTTTTAAAACTTTATTCTATTTTTAATTTTAATTTTAATCATTTTTGATTTTTCATACATCTTATAATAATTATTATAATTATAACTACTATCTATGAATTGAGAAAATATTTCCGTTATAATTATATTTATTATTATAACTTGTTACCTAAGCTTAATTTTAACTTTTTATTTTATTTTAAATAAACACTAGCCTAATTCTAACTTATCCTAATATTTTCAACTTCTAGGTTTTTCAATTAACTACTAACTACGATGGAAGGAGTTGATAATATGGAAGTTGTGTTCCGTGGTAGAGGACAAGAAGCAAGATTCAACAAGCTGGCTGAAAGACAAATAGATCTGACTTGCTACCCTGACCAATCGACTATGATACGACTTGGCATCCAAGAAAGCGTTTTGCACCTGCTTAACCAAGTCGGTTGGACTGGTTACCACTTGTTCCGCAAGTTTAATACCTACCGGAAACTCACTTTGGAATTGTTGCACCCCAAAATTTGCCCATCTAAATTCCATTTCTAATTGGTTTATGTTTTTCCATTTCATCTGCATTATCGCCCCATCATTTGCATTTTAGGTCATCTAATACAACTCATACAGTCATTCAATCAATAAACTCAACATGAGATCAAGGGCTCTTGGTGTTTATAATTCGATTGGGTCTTAATAATTGGTTTTTAATCAGAAGATTAGGATTTCTATGGATGATTGCTTGGAAAAGAAGTTATGGTGGTACAATTTATCCTGACATCAAAACCAACTTGATTGCGAATGATTTTGTTCAGGACATGAGTTTTCAAGTACAAGATGGAGTGAAAAGAATAAAGTTCAAATTTATTTGAATTTGTCACATTCAAATCAAAATTCAACATTCTATTATTTAAAGGTCTTCATTCAAGATTTATACAAATGTGATTCAAGCCAATTCTATCAAACTCCTTTCCATCCCATACAAAAGATCATTCAAAAAGAGCATTCAAGTATCTACTACAAAGATTATACATATTTCCATCAAGAAACACTATACAAAAAATCAGTGGCTTTGCTAATCTATAAAACTCCAAGCATCTTCATCATGGCCTTCGTATTGTCTTGAATCTGTCTACACCATTCCATACCCTGCATGATTAAAGAAAAAAGACAGCCAACACATTAATCCAAACAACCCTGCTGCATTCTATCCAAACCCCATACACTCATAGCATTAAACCAGCTCTGCATTTGCTCGTACATGAAAAAAGAAATCACTATTCTGCAGCCTCGCATCAGAGAAGAATACATTCTACCAAACATTCACAATGCATCAAGAAACCAGTATAGAATCAAATACATTTAATACAGGCCCAAGTTCAAGAACCTGTCACATGTTATCCTGCATTCTACAAAATAAGCACTCAATCAGCATTGTATGTCCACAAGTTTCATCTATTCCTCTCCGAGACGGTGCGCTGCCAGTTATGTTCTCAACAAAAAAAAAAAGAACAATTTGTAACTACTTAACAGAAGTTAATTGTTCCACTTAACTATAACAACCACTTAACAGAACCGTAACTAACTCCAACACAGCTATAACAGAATCTATGATATCCTAACCATTTCATAACTACCAAAACAGACCCTGCATATATATTTCAGTCACATTCAGTTCACAATTAATCCCTAACCTCTACCCACTTGTTTACTAACAACTTTTTAACCGAAATAACAGAATTCATAACATCCAAGCAGTTACTAACCTAATCACTTCACAAACAGCCTATAACAGTTATAAACCTTTAACTACCATACAATCCCATAACAGAATCAGTTATTAGTCTCTAACCACCTAACTTCTATAACTAACTTCTAACAGAATTTTAACCGCTTTCAACCAACCTCTAACCAACCTCTAACAAACTCCTAACTTCCTAACAGCCTAACAGATTTAGAAACAGAAGCATAACAGAAAATCAGAGATTGAACTAACCTTCAGAATCGATTTTTTCCACCTATATATTCTCTTCTCCACCTTCATTCAAGGGCCCCCACCATTCTTTATCAGTTTCAGATTCTCCACCATTTCTGACTTTCATTCATCATCATCTTCATCTCTTCACACTCTCAATCACCCTTCTCCAACCTCACCTGCAACCATCATCCACTCTTCATCATCTTCACTCTACCTTCATTCTTCATCTCTTTCTCTAACCTTCTTCACCATTCCCATCTTCCCCATTCATCAGATTCAATCTCTAAACCATCTCTTCAATCAACGCCTCCGAATACTGCTTCATCGTCATCACTGCTCATCAATATCACCTTCGACGCAACATCACCATCTTCACAATACCAGCTTCAATTACAAATAATAGCTCACGTAATCAGGATAGAGGAAGATTGCACAAGGAGAAGAAGAGTTAAAAATATACAAGAAACAAATGAAGCACGTCACCTGAGTGTCTCGGAGGTCGTGAATCTCCGCCGCTGTAAAAGGAGCTCCGGTCTTCGGAACCAGGTTCTCCCGATATCTTTCCTTAATCTTCTTCGCAGTTTCATGATGCAATTAATTTCACCTTCGATTTCTGGAAATGCTTGCTCGAATCCATGATTATCGTGGCTTAGGTTTTAGTTTTTGTGTTGCTCGATCCGGATGAACGGCGAGCTTTCGGTGTGAATTGATGTTAGAATTGGACTCGGGGCACTTTTTAGCTTAGGGTTGTGTTTGGAAATCGTTGATTCTCGATGGAGTGAGGACGGCGATGGTGGTGAGGCCTACCGGAAATCGCTCCGGCGAGATCGAGAGAGAAAGAAGGAGGGTTTACGTCGAGTGAGCTGAATCGTCACAATCTATAACCCTAAATTTACCTTTTTACTTTTTTATTAAGCTAATTGAATAATTGAATTTAATTAGAATTAATTAGGATTAACTAAAGTTTAATTAAGATTGATTGTGTTAATTAGGATCATTAAGCAAAAATCTGATAGATTAGCAAGCATGAAGGTTAACAAATGCATTTGGATCATAATAATATTGGGCCAAAACCCTGGGCCCCTGTGCCTTTGCTAATCACCACCATCAATCTAGTTTACACCCCCTGGCTCTTCAAAAATTAGTAAAATTTAGGTTTCTACTTAGATTTTTCCCATTTCTTCTTAGACTTTGATACACATTTTTGACATATAAAAAATAATCAAAAACAATATTAGTTTAGGCTTGTATTTTGATTCTTTTGCTTGATTAGAATTCTTGTTCTTTGTCATATAAAAATCAATAAATAATAGTCCTTTTAATTCGATTTTGGTACTATATTTTGAATCATTTGTTTTTATGTTTTGTGCTATATTTTCAAGTCATTTCTTTAATCATTTTGTACTATTTTGTATCATTTGTTTACATTGATTCTTTTGACTTATAATATTATGGTTTCACTTGCGTGTTCCTTTAGAATTTTAGGACCCATAATCCATAACTTTTAGGTTAGTCTTCCCTTTGAAATCCTATAATTTAGGTAGACTTTAACTTGACAATTTAGGACTTAGAATCATCTTTTAGTTCATATTAGATTAGGTTCTTTTCCTTTTTCTTTTCAACTTTAAAACATTAATAGAGGATGACGCGAATCATGCTAAATGCCTTTTTTTAGTGTGAAAGAAATGATTGGGGCGTAGGCCCCGATGTATGTTCTTTCCCACTTAGCGGAAGAGAAATGATTGAGGCGTAGGCCTCGGTGTATTTCTTAACCGTTATCTAGAGAAACGATTGTGGCGTAGGCCTCGATGTGCATTCTCTAAATATTCAAAAAAACTGTATTTCATTTAGAGAAACGATGGTGGCGTAGGCCTCGATGTGCATTCTCTAAATATTCAAAAAAACTCTTTTTGGTATGATCTAAGTCACAAATTAATTTCCCTTAAAAGACACCTAAACAAAAACACTTCAAAATATCTAATAAAGGCTCAGAGCTAATCAAAGTGAGGAAGTGGTGCGATGCCTTGTAGTAGGTTTTCGTCCATCATGGAATCACACATAAAAAACACAAACCAATAATCTCTTTTTCTCTCTTGCCTCCGAGGCATTCTTTCTCTTGCCTTCAGGGCATTTTTTCTCCTAATCGGACACGTTATTTCCGCTCTATTCCCAGCTTAAGACTCCAGAGGTCGAGCAGCGGAGTGTGAATGTAACTTCGTCCGCTAAAAAACACAAAAACAAACAAAAATATGGAGCCGAACTACGGCGCTCTGATTCCTGAAAAGGATACGTAGGCATTAGGTCGCGGGGCCTAAGCGAGCACAATTATTTATAAACCTCATTTTCCCCGTGTTTCTTCTTTCTTTCATTTGCATGCATTCCCTTAGTAATTAAGCCTTAGATTTATACACCCTTAGAATAGAACAAACATAAGTGGATCCTGTGGAGTACCACAGACGTGAGGGGTGCTAATACCTTCCCCTCGCGTAACCGACTTCTTACCCGATCTCTGGTCGCAAGACCTTTTCTTATTCTAGGTTTTCTGATATTCCTTTCCCTCTTTGGGATAAATATATTGGTGGCGACTCTGTTCATTTTCGCGAGCGTGCGACAGCTGGCGACTCTGCTGGGGATGTGATAGACCTGTGCTGGTCCATTCTTAGCAAGTCGATCCTAGCTTACGTTTGTTTTCTTTTCTTTGGGTGTTTATTTATTGTTTTATTGCTTTATTGCTTTATTGCCTTATTGATTTATTACTTTATTACTTTATTTCTTTATTGCTTATTGCTTTATTTTCTTTATGCTTCGCATTTTTATTTTCCTATACTGTGGATTATTGTTCTGCTTTCTGTTGGGATGGGATGTTTCTGATTTGAGGTAAAAGGCCCAATACCCAGGCCAGAGAGACACACAGGATACCTAGGATAGAGTGGATAGTCATGACGCCGATGAGATGTCAGGTCTTGTCTAGTGCGATCATGAGACCCACGCCCAGTCGAGGTTCAAATGGGGTATCATCGTTGGCATGTAGATGCAACAATGGTGGTATCTCAGGAGAACTGATAACGCTGGTTGCCATTTTGACCTACCCTGACCTAGACTACACCCGTGAGTGGGGAGGGATAGACATGACAGGTACCGTTGGTGACTCGGTTTTGTTGGTGACTATTCATGTTCTGTTGGTGACTATTGGTCCTCCTGGTACGCAAAAGAATGTCGAACCTTTGATCCTGGAACATTTGACTTATACAGAAGTTCTACATCAGTTATCTATCAAAATCAACGTCGAACCTCTGAATCTGGAGGATTCGACCTCATTTGACTTATACAGAAGTTCTACATCAGTTATATATCATAATCAACGTCGAACCTCTGAATCTGGAGGTTCGACCACCTTTGACTTATGCGCAAGCTATTTATCCAGAAAGCAACGTCGAACCTCTGAATCTGGAGGATTCGACCATATCTTATTGACCATGAGAAGTTGTTATCCAAGAGGCCTTGATCCTTGATCCTGATTTATGATACATTTGCATCTTCATTAACATTTTTGCATTCATGCATGTGCATCCATGGTTATCAAGACTCTTACCACTCTTCCTCTCCATCAGATCAGTCAAGACGATTCCTCCACACCGATATCTGACAAGAGCTCACAGAAGAAGAATCATGGAGAACTATGAACAAGATCAAGCTGCCATTAGAGAAGAGATGGACCAAATGAAGGGCAAGGTTGATGCTATTTTGGAAGCCCTCCAAGCTTTGAGGAATGAAAGGATTCCTGTTGCACAATAGAATCCGATCTTGGAAGGATTTGTCTGATGCTTTCCTCAAGCAATATCAGTATAACATTGACATGGCACCGACTAGGTTGCAACTTCAAAATCAAGTGCAAAGGACCAATGAGACATTCAAAGAGTATGCTCAGAGGTGGAGAGAAATGGCTGCTCAAGTGAATCCACCACTTTCTGAATCCGAACTGGTTGACATGTTCATGAACACTCTTCAAGGACATTACTATGAGAGAATGGTTGGTAGTGTTTCTTCTGGTTTCTCCGATCTAGTCAGGATTGGTGAAAGAATTGAGAATGGTTTGAAAATTGGTAAGATCCAGAATCCCGCCAATGCTGCTGCTGCAAACCAATATGGGTACAAGAAACCTCAGGGTAACTTTGTCAAGAAGAAAGAAGGCGAGACCAGTGCCACCTATGCTCAAGATCAAGCTCCTTGCTATCGAGTGGCCGCCACCGCCCCTCAAGCTTATGTGGCACCTGTTGGTCAACAACCTTGGGTCCCTTATCGACAATATGTCCAACAACAACAACAAGGTTTCCACCAACAAGGTTATCAACAAAGACAAGGTCAACAGAGGCAGAATAGGCCTAAAAGGGTGTATGATCGTGTACCAATGACCTATAGCCAACTTCTCGCCGCCTTGCTTGATCAAAAACTGATTCAATTAGCTGAAGCGAGGCCTCCTCCTGATCCTCTCCCTCCAAATTACAAGATTAATGCCAAGTGTGAATTCCACTCTGGAGGATCTGGTCACACCACTGAAGAGTGCAGAGTTCTCAAAGACAAGGTTCAGGATCTGCTTGATGCAAAGGAGATTACATTCACACCTGCGGCACCTAATGTGGTCAACAATCCCATGCCACCTCACAATGGAGCTTCCACCAGTGGAACATGAAGACTTTTATGTTTGTCAGAAAACATTTCATTTGCATTAGAATAAGGCCAAACTTGCCATTGTATAGATTTCTTTAGTATTTTCAATTGTACTACTTTTGTTGTTATCAAGTACTATCCATTGTAAGAAACTCATTCTGTTTGAATAAATAAAAATGTAATATACATGTTTTTCTCAAATCATTTCATCTTTGTCATTATGTTCATTGATACTTCACTCATTTGTCTTAAGCAACTAAAAAAGGAGAATGATGAAAATCAAAAACACATGAATCACTAATTGTATGCCTTTGGAACAAGATCCTGCTGACGATGTACAGGCATTGTTTCCATTCCTAAACACCGGAGTTATAAGGGAGTGAAACCTTCGTCAACCCCTTTGAGCCTAAGGAGTAGTAGTTTCTTTTCAAAAAATAACAAAACCCTCAATCTTAACCAGGGGCAGGGTAGTCTTCAGTTAGTGCGACCGAGCGCTCAACTTTCAGGTATTCCATCAAAGGATCAATCATATCTCAGATCTCACAACAAAAAAAGAAGAGCACAATCCACAATGGATGTCTCCCATTCACTAAGAAGAAGGCAGTCACAACCTTTTCATCAAGTCAATCACCAAAGTCATACAACTTGTTCCCGAACGAGACAAAAAAGAGAATGAAAAGAAAGTTATGAATCATGATAAAAAAAAGGGAAACAATAGCCCGCTAAGTCAAAAGAAAAAAAGCTTTGAAGCAAATGACTTAGGCAAAAATCAGGGCATATCCCGCTGGACAACGAAAACCAAAATCAAAAGAAATTTTGTCCAGGCAAAAGTTAGGGAATGCAAAAGACAAAGCAAAAGAAAGGAATCCTCCAAGGGACAAGTTGTTGTGACCATCAACAAAAGCACCAAAGGGTGACTGCCACCTCCATCAAAGCTAGATCCTCATTCATCACAACCTTCCTGAAAGACGAATACTCGTGTCAAACTAACTGAACGTAGGACTGGAGGACATCACGAAGAAGGGGTGGGTTAAGTAGAACTTGAGCCTTTATCCTTTGTTTCTCAAACCGTGAACCCGGCCACGTTACAACCCTCAAAAGTCCTAACTGAAGTAGGGTTCGTTCCGAAAGCATACAAACTGTAAGATCATGTCAAACTGACTCCTTATGTTGCTGTGTCATTTGTGTTAGTATCAATACAACATTTTGGACTAATAAAAACTTCTCCTTTGAGATTAACATGTGCATTGCATTCTCATTATCTTTTCAAAACAGAATTGTCTCTAACCTGAAAGTAAGTACTTGATACCAAGGAAAGTTCAACATAGAAATTCCATCGAGTAATCTTACAAGGGAAAAGTTTGGTCATCCACTGAGCAAGTATCTGAAGAATATATTAGGTGGAAGAGTTCCTTTCAATCTGGGGCATTCATTCCATGATCAACACTGGGGCATACCATTTCAAGCTTATCAAAAGTTCTATCTCAAAAGATCACGCAAGCTGGGGCAAGATAGAAACAAGTCGTTTCTTCATCTTCAAGCAAGTGTCAGATATGTGTCGAGGAGTCAAGCCAAACACCTCACCCTCACGAGTCCTATACTTCAAGCTATGACCTTTCCATAAAGGCATTCTCCATCCACTCCTTGTATCTTGGAAACAATCATTCCATTCATAATCATACATGCATCATGCATATCATTGCATTCCCATGTAACTATGATCCAATCATCAATAAAGCAGGGGCATCCACCCTATCTTGAATCAAGCAGAGTTTCATAACTCCACCTAATCTATCCCTGAAAGTAGAAACCCTTATCAATCAGTACACTGCATATAGAATTCATTGCATTGCATCTCCAAAAGTGCATAAAACAAATCAAGCATCACATATGAAGCATAAGCCAAGTTACTCGTCAGATGAGGTCCCTACAAGTATTCAACTGATATTCCACTTGATCACTCAGAGTTACCATTGTGGTGTCATCTCCCAAAGACAGTCATGTTCATCTTTCTTCAATCCAGAGTTGATGATTTTTGTGTTCAACCCAGAGTTGATTTTCCCTTCATCTCTTAACTCCGAGTTAATTATCTCTTCCCTCTCACCCAGAGTTGATGGATGTCTTTTCTTAGTTCCTCTCTCAACCCAGAGTTGAAGAGTACCTTTTCTTTCATTCAACCCAGAGTTGATCTTTTTTCTTATTCCCCTCTCAACTCAGAGTTGAAGGTTATCTTTTCTTTTATTCAACCCAGAGTTGATCTTTTTTCCTCTTTACCCTCTCAACCCAGAGTTGATGATTATTCTTTATCTCTTTTCCCTCTCACCCAGAGTTGACGGATATTTCTTATCTTTTGTCTTTTCCCACTCAACCCAGAGTTGACGGTCACCTTTTTTCTTCCCACTCAACCCAGAGTTGACGGTTATTTCTTTTTTCAACCCAGAGTTGACGGTTATCTTTTATTCAATCCAGAATTGATTTCTTCTTTTCCCACTCAACCCAGAGTTGACGGTCATCCTTTATCCTTTTCCCACTCAACCTAGAGTTGACGGTTATCATTTACCTTTTTCCCACTCAACCCAGAGTTGACGGTTATCCTTTCTCCTTTCCCTCTCAACCCAGAGTTGACGGTTATCTTTTGTCCTTTCCCACTCAACCCAGAGTTGACGGTTATCTTCTTTCTTTCCCACTCAACCCAGAGTTGACGGTTATCTTTTATTCAACCCAGAGTTGATCCTTGTCTTCCTTTCCCACTCAACCCAGAGTTGACGGTTACCTTTTTTCTTTTCCCACTCAACCCAGAGTTGACGGTTATCCCTTTTTCAACCCAGAGTTGACCTTTCCTTTATTTCTATTATTCAACCCAGAGTTGATCCTTTCCTTTTCCCACTCAACCCAGAGTTGACGGTTATTTCTTATCTTTTTCCCACTCAACCCAGAGTTGACGGTTATCCCTTGTTCAATCCAGAATTGATTATCTCTTTTTCCCACTCAACCCAGAGTTGACGGTTATCCTTTGTCTTTCCCACTCAACCCAGAGTTGACGGTTATCTTTTGCCCTTTTCCCACTCAACCCATAGTTGACGGTTATCTCTTATTCAACCCAGAGTTGATCCTTGTCTTTTTCCCACTCAACCCAGAGTTGACGGTCATCCTTCATTCAATCCAGAATTGACTTCTCCTTTTTCCCACTCAACCCATAGTTGACGGTTATCTCTTATTCAACCCAGAGTTGATCCCTGTCTTTTTCCCACTCAACCCAGAGTTGACGGTCATCCTTCATTTAATCCAGAATTGACTTCTCCTTTTTCCCACTCAACCCAGAGTTGACGGTTATCTCTTATTCAACCCAGAGTTGATCCTTGTCTTTTTCCCACTCAACCCAGAGTTGACGGTCATCCTTTGTTCAATCCAGAATTGATTTCTTCTTTTCCCACTCAACCTATAGTTGACGGTTGTCTCCTTGTCTTTTCCCACTCAACCCAGAGTTGACGGTCATCTCTTGTTCTTTCGCACTCAATCCAGCGTTGACGGTTACCCTTTCTCCTTCCCACTCAACCCAGAGTTGACGGTTATCTTTTCTCTTTTCCCACTCAACCCAGAGTTGACGGTTATCTTCTTTCTTTTTTCCACTCAACCCAGAGTTGACGGTTATCATTTGTTCAATCTAGAATTGATTTCTTCTTTTCCCACTCAACCCAGAGTTAACGGTTATCTCTTGTCTTTCCCACTCAACCCAGAGTTGACGGTTATCTTCTTTCTTTTTCCCACTCAACCCAGAGTTGACGGTTATCATTTGTCCAATCCAGAATTGATTTATTCTTTCTCCCACTCAACTCAGAGTTGACAGTTATCCTTTATTCAATCCAGAATTGATTTCTTCTTTTCCCACTCAACCCAGAGTTGACGGTTATCTTTTATTCGACCCAGAGTTGATTTTTCTCTTTCCACTCAACCCAGAGTTGACGGTCATCTTTTATTCGACCCAGAGTTGATTTTTTCTCCTTTCCCACTCAACCCAGAGTTGACGGCTACCTTTATTTCAACCCAGAGTTGATCCTTTCCTTTTCCCACTCAACCCAGAGTTGACGTTTATCTTTTGTCTTTTCCCACTCAACCCAGAGTTGAGGGTCACCTTTTTTCTTCCCACTCAACCCAGAGTTGACGGTTATTTCTAATTGTTCATCTTCCCACCTTCAACCCATAGTCATTATCCAATTGCTTTCTCTCAACCCAGAGTTGATCTTCTTTCCTTCCTTCGACCCAGAGTCGACCCACTTTTCTTTTTCAACCCAGAGTTGATATGTATTTCATTTCAAACCCAGAGTTAATTTGTTCAATCCAGAATTGATACATTCTTCCTCAGTGGATTTGACACCATTTCTTCCCTAGTGGATCTCATCTTTCTTGGGCAAATTTTCAGGTTCTCTTGGTATTTAATCTTCTTCAACCTTGAATGATCGAAAGGCTAGCGCCAATCTCACCTTCAGGTTTAAGAAGATTAAATAGGGGCAGCTGTTGCACCCCAAAATTTGCCCATCTAAATTCCATTTCTAATTGGTTTATGTTTTTCCATTTCATCTGCATTATCGCCCCATCATTTGCATTTTAGGTCATCTAATACAACTCATACAGTCATTCAATCAATAAACTCAACATGAGATCAAGGGCTCTTGGTGTTTATAATTCGATTGGGTCTTAATAATTGGTTTTTAATCAGAAGATTAGGATTTCTATGGATGATTGCTTGGAAAAGAAGTTATGGTGGTACAATTTATCCTGACATCAAAACCAACTTGATTGCGAATGATTTTGTTCAGGACATGAGTTTTCAAGTACAAGATGGAGTGAAAAGAATAAAGTTCAAATTTATTTGAATTTGTCACATTCAAATCAAAATTCAACATTCTATTATTTAAAGGTCTTCATTCAAGATTTATACAAATGTGATTCAAGCCAATTCTATCAAACTCCTTTCCATCCCATACAAAAGATCATTCAAAAAGAGCATTCAAGTATCTACTACAAAGATTATACATATTTCCATCAAGAAACACTATACAAAAAAATCAGTGGCTTTGCTAATCTATAAAACTCCAAGCATCTTCATCATGGCCTTCGTATTGTCTTGAATCTGTCTACACCATTCCATACCCTGCATGATTAAAGAAAAAAGACAGCCAACACATTAATCCAAACAACCCTGTTGCATTCTATCCAAACCCCATACACTCATAGCATTAAACCAGCTCTGCATTTGCTCGTACATGAAAAAAGAAATCACTATTCTGCAGCCTCGCATCAGAGAAGAATACATTCTACCAAACATTCACAATGCATCAAGAAACCAGTATAGAATCAAATACATTTAATACAGGCCCAAGTTCAAGAACCTGTCACATGTTATCCTGCATTCTACAAAATAAGCACTCAATCAGCATTGTATGTCCACAAGTTTCATCTATTCCTCTCCGAGACGGTGCGCTGCCAGTTATGTTCTCAACAAAAAAAAAAGAACAATTTGTAACTACTTAACAGAAGTTAATTGTTCCACTTAAATATAACAACCACTTAACAGAACCGTAACTAACTCCAACACAGCTATAACAGAATCTATGATATCCTAACCATTTCATAACTACCAAAACAGACCCTGCATATATATTTCAGTCACATTCAGTTCACAATTAATCCCTAACCTCTACCCACTTGTTTACTAACAACTTTTTAACCGAAATAACAGAATTCATAACCACCAAGCAGTTACTAACCTAACCACTTCACAAATAGCCTATAACAGTTATAAACCTTTAACTACCATACAATCCCATAACAGAATCAGTTATTAGTCTCTAACCACCTAACTTCTATAACTAACTTCTAACAGAATTTTAACCGCTTTCAACCAACCTCTAACCAACCTCTAACAAACTCCTAACTTCCTAACAGCCTAACAGATTTAGAAACAGAAGCATAACAGAAAATCAGAGATTGAACTAACCTTCAGAATCGATTTTCTCCACCTATATATTCTCTTCTCCACCTTCATTCAAGGGCCCCCACCATTCTTTATCAGTTTCAGATTCTCCACCATTTCTGACTTTCATTCATCATCATCTTCATCTCTTCACACTCTCAATCACCCTTCTCCAACCTCACCTGCAACCATCATCCACTCTTCATCATCTTCACTCTACCTTCATTCTTCATCTCTTTCTCTAACCTTCTTCACCATTCCCATCTTCCCCATTCATCAGATTCAATCTCTAAACCATCTCTTCAATCAACGCCTCCGAATACTGCTTCATCGTCATCACTGCTCATCAATATCACCTTCGACGCAACATCACCATCTTCACAATACCAGCTTCAATTACAAATAATAGCTCACGTAATCAGGATAGAGGAAGATTGCACAAGGAGAAGAAGAGTTAAAAATATACAAGAAACAAATGAAGCACGTCACCTGAGTGTCTCGGAGGTCGTGAATCTCCGCCGCTGTAAAAGGAGCTCCGGTCTTCGGAACCAGGTTCTCCCGATATCTTTCCTTAATCTTCTTCGCAGTTTCATGATGCAATTAATTTCACCTTCGATTTCTGGAAATGCTTGCTCGAATCCATGATTATCGTGGCTTAGGTTTTAGTTTTTGTGTTGCTCGATCCGGATGAACGGCGAGCTTTCGGTGTGAATTGATGTTAGAATTGGACTCGGGGCACTTTTTAGCTTAGGGTTGTGTTTGGAAATCGTTGATTCTCGATGGAGTGAGGACGGCGATGGTGGTGAGGCCTACCGGAAATCGCTCCGGCGAGATCGAGAGAGAAAGAATGAGGGTTTACGTCGAGTGAGCTGAATCGTCACAATCTATAACCCTAAATTTACCTTTTTACTTTTTTATTAAGCTAATTGAATAATTGAATTTAATTAGAATTAATTAGGATTAACTAAAGTTTAATTAAGATTGATTGTGTTAATTAGGATCATTAAGCAAAAATCTGATAGATTAGCAAGCATGAAGGTTAACAAATGCATTTGGATCATAATAATATTGGGCCAAAACCCTGGGCCCCTGTGCCTTTGCTAATCACCACCATCAATCTAGTTTACACCCCCTGGCTCTTCAAAAATTAGTAAAATTTAGGTTTCTACTTAGATTTTTCCCATTTCTTCTTAGACTTTGATACACATTTTTGACATATAAAAAATAATCAAAAACAATATTAGTTTAGGCTTGTATTTTGATTCTTTTGCTTGATTAGAATTCTTGTTCTTTGTCATATAAAAATCAATAAATAATAGTCCTTTTAATTCGATTATAATACTCCTGTCACCCTCGGGTATGCGCACGCTGACCCAATAGGTCGACGCATTCATCAAAAAACCCAGATTTTTGCCTTTTAGGCTGCATAGGTCGACGCAAACCCCTGTGCAGGTCGACCTAAGCTTCGTAGAAACCCTAAAATCACCATTTCCACCAACCAAACTCTTATAAACATTTCTCTAACACCTATACATCATTATAACATCAATACAGCACATACATACCATAGAAATAACCTAACATCAAACTTTTCATGGTTGATTCATCAATCTCTCTCAAAACCTAACATTTTCTTCAAACTCAATCAAGCCATGGAAATGGAACAAGAAGAACAAGAACAAGAACAAAAACAAGACTATAAGAATCATACATTCAAGATAAATTAGATTCACCCCCTTACCCGACTATAGCGACAATCGGAACTCGATTCGGATGAAAAACCACCAATCTCCACTTTTTCTTCTCTTCCTCTTCTTCTTTCTCTCTTCCATTTCTTTCTCTCTTCTTTCCTTTTCTGTTTTTCTTTCTTTTCTTTCTTTCTATCTCTCTTATCTCTTTTCTTATAAAGAAAATATCTACTTTACGGTCTAAACTCAATTGCTCAGAAAAACCCCAAAACGCAGAATATTACCTTAATAATATTTCTAGTACCAAAAATATGAAAACCTTCAATTAAATATTAGTCCGTCATCCCGAACTAATACCGACTGAGACGACTCCAAAAACGGTAAAATTCTAATAAACGTCACAAACGTCCAAATTAAGCATATACTTATTTTTCCGGGCGTTACATTAGTCAAACATGATTTCCTGTCATTTACCATATCATCTTTTTTACTAACGTGAAAGATCAAACAATTTTATAATTATGGAACATACTAAAAATTCATATCTTTTAATCGAACCAAAACTCTAATGATAGTTATCGGGAAAATATTAGATAAATTAAGAAGACAATTTTTTTATAGACCTCCCTGGGAGAACCTCTGCTGAAAACCCCAAAATATCCCTAACTTTAGAGAGGCATCTCCGAAGTCTTTGTTTTTCAATTTTTTTTCTTCAGAATTCGGAGATGCATCTCCGAAATAATCCATTTTTTGGTGTTTCGAAAATGCACTTCCGAAATAATGTTTTCCACCTCTTTGAAACAAAACCAAAGAAAACCAACGCTTTCGTCTCGTTTCTCACTGCTTCTCTCTCGCTAATTTCGAACAGCAACAAACCCTTACGAATTATCCTTTCCAATCTCTCCTCTCGTGGTTTTTTATGGTGTTCATCACAATATTTCTCGCGCCAGCAAATGCAAGGTTGAGAACATAGCAACACAAAACAACCCTAAACCCCCAAATTATCCCAACCCTAAATTCATTATGATGATGGTGATTATAGATTACTGGGATTACATTGTAGTAGTTTAAAGCAAGAATTAGATGAAAACAAGAGCAAAAACTATAAAAACATGTATACACTTATTCTTTTCCATCTCTATGAACTTCCGAAACGAGATGGAATTCCGTTCTTGAATGCTTGCCGCTCGCTATGAACTCGTGGTACTCCGTATGTAGTAAAATCCAAATCCATTTTGCCATTCCTTTGTTTCTTGTTGTCTCATGTTGTAGATTGTCGGTATTGATGATGATGGTACAGTCATGAAGCACGGTAACAAAATTGCAGAGGTAGAAAATATTATTTCAGAAGTGCATTTCTAAAATACCAAAAAATGGGTTATTTCGGAGATGCATTTCCGAATACACCTTTTTTCCTAAAAAAATGTGTTTTCGGAAGTGCACATCTGAAACCACATTTTTTTTCATAAAAAGGTGACTTCGAAGATGCACTTCCGAAATATAGGGGCGTTTTTAAAATTTTGCCGCGGGTTTCCAAAAAGATTGCGGGGGTCATAAAGAAACTGTCATTAAGAAACACATTCATCACAAGGGAATTTAACCCAAAGAACTCTAAACTCCAAGAAAAACCATACCTACTTACGGTCTAAGAATTTATCTTGCCACCCCAAATTACACATGACACCCCTCATTTTATATTATTTCTAAAATATCATTGGTACTATTTACTCAAAAAATTTATCTTTTCTTCTGAAACAAAAAAAAATATTGTTGCCAAAATCATCAAAAAGCAAATTTCCAGTACCTCTTTTTGACCGATATCAGAAATTCTTTATTTTTTACAAAATTTCAGAATATATTTACCGGAAATTTTAAAATTTTCGGTGCGACTTACCGGAGATTTTAAAAATTCCGGTAATTTTACAAAATTCATTACCATGTCCCAAAAATTTCACGAATTTCCGGTAGAAAACCAATACTAGAAATTCCAAATTTTCGATGTTTACCGGAAATTTCTTTAAAATCTGAAATTTCTGATATGGCAGATGAAGTTTTAATTTTAACTGCTGCTACATACTGGAAATTTGAAATATCTGGTACCAAAAATTTTAAATTTTCAATACGTAGCATCAGGCACGGTATATTGGTAAATCTAACAAAATTTTCGATATTAATATGAAATTTCCAATACGATATCGAAAATTTCAAAAAGTCCAATATTTTATATGAATAATTTAATAATGGCTGTATAAAAATGGGAGTGGCAAGATAAATTTTCTTATTATCTAATGAAAATCAAACGATAAGACTATCTAAAATTCTTTAACAAAATAAAAAGCATGAGATCTTTATCTAAAAGTGAAGAATCCAAACACTAAAATACTTGAATTGTGACCATAGAAAATCAAAGTACTTCTGTACACAACTAAAGCATTGCTTGACAACCAAAGGTTGAAATAAATGCACTTAATTTAACCATGCAAAAACATTTATTGACTCTGCTAAAAACTGTAGTAGCTTCCACTCTACCCAGAGACTCTATAGCCATAGATCAAACTTTTTGATACAGTGCAAATTAATTTCAGAAATGGTGATTTCACATAAAACTAGTGAAAAAGGACGTGTACAACTTTGCCATGATGATTGCAATTTTCTCCTATTTTCATGCATGAAATTTCATCTACAGTGGTACTGATTTGAAGTAGTAAAAAGTACAATCAACTTTACTACTGTTAATTTTTCCGTTATTGTTGTGTCACAATCGATCTATATTATCTAATATTTGCAACAGGAAGTTTAAGAGACACATAGGACCCATGAAAGGAATTAAATTTGTAATATATGGTCCCAAATTTGCTAGATCATCAGCCATAAACATGCACGACCATGAGTTTCTCTTTGATTTGATTGATCCCTTCGAGACTTTCTCATGAGTACAACACTTGATTCAACATTTATAATTGATGGTGTGATTCTGACACCAGTGTAAATCCATATAAGTTACTACTTTTAATAACAAATTGCATTTTGTAAAAAAAATAATAATAATAACAAATTGCATGTTTTATTTATTTATTGACACTACTTAATAACTGAGATTATAATAAATAGACCGCTATATTTTTTTAGAGAATATCTCATCCCACCCTTTAGATATCACTTGTATTATGTAAATTCTTTAAAATGTCTTCCTGCTTTAATAGATGTATTTCCGAAAGTTTTTTTTTTGTTTTCACGTTGTGTTGTTCCGTAGATGTATTTATGGAAGCATCTGATGTTATATTCACGTCAGACTCTTCTCCTCCCTCATTTTTCACTTTTCATATTTTCATACTCTCAATCTCTCTCAACATCAAGAATCAAACTTCCACCAAACTCCGTTGTTTTCTCTCAAGTTCGGCTTTGAACATCAACATCAACAATCAACATATTCAAACATCTTCAAAACTCAATTTAATCAGTAAGTTTTTGAATTTTCGAATATTTCCCATAATAAAGTTAGAATGCAAGTAAACGTTCAAAACTCATTCCGACTTGTTCAAAATTCAATTTAATCAATAGGTTTTGTTTGTTGAGTTTTGCAATATTTTGAACAGTACAGACGCCATTGTTGAGGTTTTTTATTGCAGAACGTTCCGTAGATGCATCTACGGAACAAATAAACGTAATGAGTTTTGAATGCTTTCGTAGCTGTATCTACGGAAGAAAGAAAAATCAGTTTTTTTATTTTTCCTATTTCCTTTTGTTTTTATAATTTAATTGTATATAATTCGACTTTATTTGTAATACACAAACATTATGGCCAATGAGTCAGACCGCATTATAACTAGGAGGATTGCACAACATGCATCCGTGCGACGTGCACGGATGCCGATAGTCGCACATGTGACAGACGGCACCTCCTTTCCATGTGTTGTATAATGAAAATAGATTCAGTGCATATCAGCTACAAAGTTTTACTAATAACTTGTGCTACACGTAATTTAAGACAACTAAAAATTTGTAGCTGTTCTGCACTGAATCTATTTTCATCATACAACACATGGTAGTGTGTTGGTCGACTATGCTCCGGGAGAGTTCAATTATCTTGGATAACATCAAGGAAGTTATGTTTTACTGTTGATGTTAGCTTGACTTTTATGGGGGCCTTATTTTGTTTGAATATGGATTAGAACTACAAAACTCATCAGTCTCAGTTTGACTACATTTTTTATGTCTGTATTTTTATTAGATTTATGTACTTTTATTTTGATTATGTTTGTCACTATGTAGAAGATTTATACGATGTTTTCTTTTTGTGTACAATATATACAATTGCCTTTACATTACACTATTATGATGTACTATATTTTGACACTATTTAAAAGTTTTTAAAATATAGCAGAATATTCCGTAGGTACATCTACGGAGCACTATATTTTGAACACGTTCCGTAGATGTACCTACGGAGAGAAACAATTTTTTTGAAAAAAATGTGCTTTCGTAGGTACATCTACAAAATTGGGAGGCATAATTGGAATTTCGTTAGGATGGCTGAGAGAATTAAGGGATATAATGAGATATTCTCTTTTTTATTACCAAAACTAATCCTTTAAATGAATATATTTTTTATTTAAAAGACACAACATTTTTTAATGAATATTTATGGAAGCGGATAGTACGATAAATGTGTTTGTTCAGTTGGAAAAGTATAATATTCATATACATGTAAAAATTCGTTAAGCCGGTAATATGTGGATTTTAAGATATTGATATTTACAGATATTCGTGGATAAAAACACCCATGATAGATTTTATCCGCAAATATACACATGTGCGCATTTTTTTGTCATCCCTAATATCTTTGTTGCTAAGAAATCAAAAATATCAAAAACAAATAATATGAAAACATTTAATTGTCAAAAAAGTAATTTTTTATGTTTGATCCCTTTATTTAAAGTGGCTTTGAGGACAATTTATTCGCATCCATATTTCAATCAAATGAACACATCCATATTTTCTTCGCATCTAACTCTATATCAAACATCCATAACTTAATTGTTGATCTCTTCTGTAAATCAGTCATAAAATTCACATGCATTTTTTTCATTAACTTCAATCCATCAAAATATATAACATAGATCACCTCTAATAAATTATTTATAAAAACGAGAAATAGATGATGAATATTCTCATCCACATGCTGTTATGCTTATTTGTGCGTTCAGTTTACTCAAAATCCCATGTGCTATCTTTGCTTGACATATCTTTTTCTAGTGTGTATGTTTCCCTTTATTAATCTTCATAAATTTTCAAATGTTTTAATTTTTGGTAGTTTCCTAAAAGAATATGTACATTGATAGTGATATTTCAACCACTGGACCAGTTATGTTTTTTTTTTTTATATAAATTGTTTTTCTCGTGACCATGTTTTATTTTTCACTTTGTCAGATAACAGATGGCCCATTTATCACAACCGTCCATTGCGGAGGATGCTTCCCTAATTGATTGGATGCATCTTCAAAGTGTTCTTTTATTTAGAGATAAAGAAACTATAATATATTATTTTATCAAAAAGGAGAAATATATGTTTTAGAGTAAATGCTCTTGTAAAAATGAAGTAGGATATGCAATTGGTTCTAGAGAAAGTTAGTATATATAATTAATGAAACTGAAAAAAATATGTTTTAGTAGAGTCATAAAGTATTTTAGTATATACCAATAGTTACTTGATTCAGTGGTAATTGTTAGTTGGTTTCAGTGGTGATTGACGCTGAATTTGATAGGGAGAATAACGGCACGGTTCTTCCTCTACAACTTCGATTGGAAGAGGACTAGAATTACTTGATGGCAGAACCGACGGTAGTGATGATAAACAAAAAATATATATATTTTAATATATTAATTGTAGATAATATTTTTTATTTTATTTTTTTAATTTATATCTAACCTTACGATCGAATATTTAACTCTGTCTTATTGTTATTGTTATGTACTCTATATTTTTGTAAAGAATCTTTTAAAAATAAATGTGTTTTTTAAATTAATAAAAAACTAGTATTACTTTATGTCTTTTTATAGGAATTAAAAAAAAGCACCAAATTTTATAAAAATAGATACTAAAAATAATTTTAAAAAATTATAAAGATTAAACTTGAAATATCTGATTTATAGGACTAAATTCACATTTAACTTTGCTAGCATAAAATCTAAAGTAGTATGATTGATACTTTTATCTCATGACATGTCAACATGTTTTGTTAATTAAAAATTATCCTCTTTATTCCACAATGAGTACACGCTTATTTATTTTACAAATATTAAAAAATAACTATAAAGAAAGAAATGGTATAGTAATTTTATCAAATTAACAATATCAAGTGTTATTGTCAAAAAAGACAGTAGTTGATGTATATTCAACATTATTATGAATATAAAGTTAGAGATATTAACTATGTAAAGTTATGCAAATACAAATGATATTTTTTAAATCAAAGAGAGTGCAAAGGCCTCTTTGTTCAATCCAGTGATCTCAATTAGTTTGGTACCAAAAATAGAACTATTCACTTGTAGTTCTAGCACACCAAAATATTATAAAATAAAATGAAAATAAAAATTCAAAGGAACTAGTGTCAAACTAAATTATGTATTAGATCACCGAAACATATAGATAAGAAGACTATTCCTAATAAGAAAAAAGCTTTCGCCTATAAAAAGAAATAAAGAATCCTTAAATGGGTTACATCTTGACCATGAAGCTATGCCACCATAATTGTTACGCATAATCTTCTCCCCTCTTATGTGAGTATTTTCCTTCTCTATGACTTAAACTATGTATCTCGGGGTTAAGTACATTGATTCCAAAAATCTCACTATCAATTAAGCAATATCATTAGAGCTAGTGATGTGACCTCCAATTTTTGATATTGATAACTTGTTCACCTTTTTTTTTTTCATCAAAAAAAACTTGTTCACTTTTTTTTTTATGATCTTTTTTAAATGAAAAGGTGTAAATTCAAATTTCGAAGACATTATGATGCCAAAGAAAGGTAGGATTAGAGCAGATAGCATATAAAGTGAGTTAGATTAGCGATCATATATAGGGTGAATTGAATATTTGAATATGAGGTGGTTATAGTTGTTACTACTTCACCTCGTATGATCGTTGAGGTGATATCGGAGGTGATATCGGAATAGAGGTTAAATGCTTTTGTCTTCGATGGTTGAGATAGGCGGAGACGCGTCTCTAAGCCAAGTTAGTCCTTTTTTCATGTAGACCGAAAATATAAGCTTCTAGAATCCTTAGCCCACTTGGTGATAACCTCTTAGAAGGACATGAAGATTAGGTCATGTAACATGTCATCTTTTCTCACAAATGTGTTCACATTGGGTTTCTTTATTATTATACTAGGAAATGAAATGTGGTTTCTTTCTTCAAAATGGGTCCTCTTGGTTTTTGATCCAATTATCATTTAGACTCAGACTCTTGAGTACACAAGCCTCGTAAACACTTATATATTTTAATTTGTAATAGGTCTAAAAGTCTTGAAGTTCAAAAAAAAAATCTTGAGATAAAATTGACTT
This sequence comes from Vicia villosa, assembly GCF_029867415.1. Lineage (NCBI taxonomy): Eukaryota > Viridiplantae > Streptophyta > Magnoliopsida > Fabales > Fabaceae > Vicia > Vicia villosa. Next base: position 325,804 of record NW_026705726.1, on the reverse strand, counting down.
CCTAACGTGATGTTTCATACTAAGATAACGCATGTACCGAAGTGGTACCTTTCTCCCCCCTCGACTTGCAGTTTGGGAATGCGATGAAATTCTTTAAAAAAAATTGTATTATCCGTTTTTGCTTTTATGTTCTCTTACTTTATGCGTAGACATGTGTCCATGTCCTTTCATAACGTCATTAATGCACTGGGATATTTTTATGTTTGCTTATGTTTATTCCATTTTCATTGCAGGTAGTAAAATATATTCCCTCAGTTGGACACTGCGGTATGTCAATCTTTTCATGGTAAAAATCGGCTACATCATTTTGGCGGGTACACTGCAGTATGTCAATCTTTCTTGTGTGCAGGTAAAAACACCAATTTCGATCTCGATCTGAACAAGGTTTGAGAATCTCTACATGGATATTAGTTGTGTTTGAGAATCATATTAGTAGTATAAAACAAAATTTAACAAAATACTTTTGCATGTTCCCCATTTTGATTTCATTGATTTTTACTTTTTATAAATTGTTTTTCATTTAGATAAAAATAAGAGCTGGTCTAATGGATGCCCACTTGTATGCATTCAAAAGGTGATGTTGGTGATGAGTCTATGATTCAAAGACCTTATCTTTCTGAAGCTTGGGAGGTTCATGAGAGGAGAAAAGAGAAGCCTTTAATGAAATGGAAAGTTCCTTCCTACTATGAAGAATGAAATTGCTATGAAAAATAGTCTCAGATTATGGGCACACACTGTTGCTTCTACTGTTAGATGAGAATTGAGAGGAGGTGAGAATTGTAATGATTTCTTATTGTCATAATTTCAATACTGAGAACTGTTTGTTCAGATTTTTGGCCTTGATTTTTATAAGTTACAGGAACTGTTTGTTCAGATTTTTGGCCTTGATTTTTATAAGTTACAGGAACTGTCTGTTCAGATTTTTGGCCTTGATTTTTATAAGTTACAGGAACTTGCTACGACATCTAAAAGATGAAAAAGCTCGCAAGCTATTTGACGATCTTCTTCGCGTCAAGTTATAAGTTTCTTATCTAATGTTGTTGGTTGATTTGCTGATTTGTGCTTGGGGCTTTTTTTCAAGTTGCTACAATTGGGAATGTGATTGGTCATCTTGCTAATCCATTGTTGGTTTTACCTCTTAAACCTGCGATGCCCACAAATTCTGTGCTTCTCCAAAGTCTGTCGAACTTGAATTGCCGAGTAAACTATTTGAGTATGGTTATCTGAGGATTCTGTTCCGATGAAACTGCAAAAGGTATGATATTTTCTTGTGCACTTTTTCGTTTTTGTTTTTTTGACTGTTTTTTTATTATAAGTTTACATTAGTGGTTAGTGTGAATCATTAGGTTTTGATATGCTGTTTTCTGATGTTGTTAATATCTGCTATAGCTACTATTTGACAACATGTGTGTGTTAAATGGCTTATTGCAGAAAAACAGCGAGTAGTGTTATTGTGCAACTATAGCTGCTGTTTAACATTTTATTTAAATCTACATGTGAAATCGTGATTGTTGTATTATTGTCCATTCACATGGTACCGAAGGGCTTATGCACTTGGATGTTAGTTCCATATTTTGGATAATATAGTTGAAGCCAGTGGAATTTGAGTACTTTTGTTGTTCTATTATTTAAAATATCATAATAATTATGGTAGAAGTTAACCCATATATCGGAGTATCAGGTATATAGCAACCAAACTGAGGAGGAATTTTGTAGTGGTAATAAGACAATTAAAACTTAACATGGATTACATGTTTTTATTAGTTGTCTCATCTCATGCTACTTTTCTGTTTTTGTAGAATAATCCCCTAACTATTCCACTTAGATACGAATTAGAATGAGAATATACAAGTATTTATGCTTACTCACCTGCTGCCATAAAAGTTGGTCCCTGGAGCTTACTCAAAGGTGCTTCTTTAATAAAGTTATTTCATCCAAGTCAATCCATCTACTATTTTGTTTTGCATATCATAATACAAAATCTTTCAATTGCCTAGATTCTACCAAATACTTGATGAATAGTCTTACTAATTGATGGCAGCTTGATAGGTAGTGCATTTTGGAAAGAAAGTTGTGGTAGGACTACTAATGTTGACAAGTTGATAGTTTATGCAAAGATGGTTTCCTCTCTCAGCAAGAAGGATATGCTTTTAGATGATGTTGCGTCAATTATAGTGTAACATGAGTTAGATTATAGTGTGTCTGATATTTGATATTTGGTGTATTTTTTATTAGCAATATTATTATTATTTGGTATACTGATTGCACATCTTTTGCTCTTTTTAATAAATCCAACTCCTTTTGTAAGAGTATGATCAAGTAGTACATTTTTTTTTTTGTAAAATTTATAATTGCTTAATTATAAATACTATTATCATTTATCATTCTAGACAATTTTGCATCAGTTATAGCTTATGGTATATAGGTGATTGTTTAATTATGATGTCAACTGGCTATAGCTATATTTAAGGCATGACAAAAATATTTTTTTATAATTCTTAACAACAAAACTTCATAACTTATAATTTTGTAGTTCTAAATTGATACTCTACCATTCTCCGGTGTGCCGCCAAATTTATGTTCATAGAGTTCACAAATAGACTTCCCCTTGCATTGATGCAATGATATATAACTTCACATATTTTATCCATCAATTTTAACAACTCTAATTTAAAGGAGTATCATTATCTAAGGCAAGTTTTTGCCTTTTTATTTGGTTTTTGTTTTCCTTCTCGCTGCACTAAAAGAAATAGTTTTTGCTTTACTTTTGAGCTATGGTCTTAATGAGTTTCAAGTTTAGTTGTCCATCCAAAATTGAACATGAGTTGTATTTTGTTTTTTCCTCTCCTATTTTTTATTTAAATTTTGTGTAAGTTTATGCCTTCTCACATTCTAATTGTCTATGTTTTTCCTCTCCTATTTTTATAATTGGTAATGGTTTAAGTTGTACTCGCAAATAGGACCAGTTGCAAGCAACAACATGATATTATTGCTGCGAAGCATGTGAATAAACAGGAGCTTGATGATGAGTCTCCTCTTTAGAATGAAGTTGAGTGTGCAATTTTGGAGATGAAGTGTAGTGTACAATTTTGGAGATGAAGTTGAGTGTGCAAAATGATATAATTTTAAATAAATATTTTCTTACCACGAATATATAAATATATTGATATATATATATATATATATATATATATATATATATATATATATATATATATATATATATATATATATTAGTATAGTATAATATAATATTATGATATTAATTTACTCTCTTAGTATAATTTATTTTTTAATTCAGATAATTTTTTATTTATTTCACGGGTCACTATCAACATAATATCTATTTTAATTTAATCAATCATTATCTTAATTTGAGAGACAAAATTCTTATTTTTAAATATTTTTTCTCCCGTAAGATTATTTATTACACCTAAATCTATATTTAAAATTTTACATTTGTATTTGATAAAAAGAAAAAATTCTCCAACTCACATATCATTTATTTAATGAACCATGTTATAAAATTTCAGAGAATTTCTTTTTATACCCATATACCTAGGGGTGTTCGCGGTGCGGTTTGGGCGGTTTTGACGGAAAAAATCATCCGAACCGCAAGAGAAAAAATAGTTTGGTTTGGTTTGGTTCGGTTGGCTTTTAAAAAAAATCCGAACCAAACCAAACCAAACTAATGTGGTTTGGTTCGGCTCGGTTGGTTCGGTTTTTTACAAATATTTTATTGAGCCATACATACACATATAGATGATAACATAATTTTGTATTTATACATTCATACACTATCAAATAACAACAAAACTCGTCATATTTTGACAACAATTTTTCATTTAATATGTAAAAATTAAATTAGACAAAAGTGGAATATTAAACATAAAATAATAGCATAAAACAATATAAAAATTATTATAACGAAACAAAAAAAATAGAAAAGACGAAAGATTAGTGAAAGTGAAAAAGAAAAAAAGTGTTGAGAGATTAGAGAAGAAGATATGCGATAAAAACGAAACTGAAATACGGAACATTTACATAAAAATGAGAAGGTGAAAAAGAAAGAATATAAGAGAGTAGATATTATAGAAGAAGAGAGAAGATGTATGTGGCAAAGAAGGTGCGATAATGTTATTAGAGATTTTAGAAGATCGGGACTGAAATTATGTGTAAGGATGGGAAAATTGTTCGTAATCATAATGCTAATGTATAATAAGTTTAAGTTTGGGTTAGATGTGAGTTAAGTAAAATTTAGGTTGTAACATAATGCGGTTTGATTCGGTTTGGTTCGGTTTATAATATACAAACCGCAAACCGAACCAAACCGTGCGGTTTTGTAAAAAATGACCCAAACTAATCCGAACCAAATGCGGTTTTTTGCGGTTTCGGTTTGGTTTGGTTTGGTCTGCGGTTTTCTATTGGGTTGGTTTGGTTTTGATCACCCCTATCCCTACATATACCTTCTTACAAATCTGCCATGAAATTTCTAAAATACCCATATATCTCTGAAATCTATAAAATTATGATATGAGTGCCTTAGGAGATTCATTTCCGAAGAATATTTTAAAATTTTCAGGGCTGTACAAAGAAATTCTCAAATTTTTTTTCTCCAACTCACATGTCCTTTACATTTGCATTAGTTGAATTATATAATAAAATGGGCCAAGAGTGTTTAAGAAGATCTTTGTCATCTCTTTATCTTTTAACGGTGGATTAATCTGGGCAGCAGTCTCCCTCCATCGTTGGGCATATTCTTTGAAAGCTTCATGGTCTTTTTAAGGCATAGCTCGGAGCCGGTCTCTGTCTGGAGCCATATCTGAGTTGTATTTATATTGTCGGACAAAGGCCTCGCCTAGATCGTTGAAAGTTCGAAAATTGGTGCTATCCAATCCTGTGTACCACTTCAGTGCGGCACCAGTCAAACTGTCTTGAAAATAGTGGATGAGCAACAGATGATTATCTGCATAGGTGGACATTTTCCTAGCATACATCACAAGATGGCTTTGCGGAAAAGAACTACCTTTGTACTTTTCAAAGTCAAGGACCTTGAATTTAGCTGGTATTTTCACACTGGGAACTAAACATAGCTCCTGGGCGTTCTTCCCGAACAAGTCTTTCCCACGAGTAGCTTTGACTTCTAGCTATATCTTGTTAAACTTCTCTTGGAGATCTTCCATGCGGTTACGATGATTTGTGCTATCACCTTGATCATGATAAATCTCATTGTCCCCGTAGGGAACAATGTGAATCACAGGAGTTTCAATCGTCATAATGGGTTGAGAAACCGACATAGTGACTTGAGAAAAAGTTACCCCCTGATGTGGAGTGAACACTGAACTTTGTGCTGTAGGTGTTTCAGTTGTGGTTGCTTGAACCCCAGAAATATTATGGCGAAAACCTGTACCGAAGTTGAAAGGCGTGCCCCAACCTTCTGGCATGGAGAAAAATGGATTGCTGAATGCAGCTGTAGAGACTGGAGTAGTGACTTCAGATATCACTGTTGCTTGACTGTTGGGTGGTGGTTGCTGATTATGTGCGGCCACTAAGGAGTCAACCAGAGTAGTGAGACTTTCCAACTTTTTTTGGAGGGTGGCCACTATACCACGAAGCTCAATATTCTCTTATTCAAAGTTTTCCATTACTCTTCTTTTGTTTGTCGAGAAACTTTTAGACGTAACATCTTGACAATCTAATGGAGAAAGATCCAAAAGATGAGACTCTAGACAACAGACTCGAAATGCACAATGATGCATGCAAAAAGTTTATGATTTTTCCAAATATTTAAAGATTATTTTCTTGCAAACATTTGAACACAAACTATTATTTTATTAAAATGCTGGGAAAATGTTGCAACATTGGAGCGTAGCTCCTACAAAAGCAAATGATAAAGAAAAGCTAAACAATCCTAAGCATCCTCATCGGAGGAAGAACCAAATGCGTTATGCAGCTTGAGCTTCATGATTTCTTTCCCATAGTAAGCTTTCAACTCGGCCTTTTCGGTCCTTAGCTTGTCAACAACATTCTTCCAGTCGTCAGGAGTTGGAGTGTCACTTGTTGAGCCTTCAAGCTTTTTCTTGCTTTCTTTGATATACCTCCTGATTGCAGCGTCTTTTCGACGGATCTTCTCATCTTTACTCATGAGCCATCCATATTGACAGTAGAGGGTTTCTTCGTGATCTTTCACTCGTTTCTTCAAACTTTTGTTTTCCACATCAGTCTTATGAAACTTGTCTTCGCAAGCGTCTTTCTCTGACCTCAACTTGGCCAAAGTCTCTTGGTATTCTTCCATAGTGTCAATGGGAATGCTGGGTAGTTTAGATACCACAGGGAACATGAGTTTTTCATAATCAGAAGGCATTTGGAACTCCTTTGCTCTTTTCTTTACCCAACAGGTGTAGGCATCTATGGAAATGCAATTCCTTACCTCACCTCTTTCTTTTCTTCGGTTGTCGTACCAAGATCTCACCATTCTTGTGTTCAACCATTGAGGATCCTCCCCCTCTTGATAGAAGTAGCCTTCCACTGTGAGACCAATGGGTTTAGCTGCATTTGCATACCCGAGTTATCGTCGAGCTAAGACCGGATTGTAGTTAATTCCTCCTTGTGTACCAATGAGGGGTACGTTGGCGAACTCTCCACAACTGTCAATGATTTCCGTACCATAGCGAGCCAGAGTATACCAACGAATATCATTATTAGTGAGGGACATAAGTCTTCGGGGCCAATGCAAACCTTCTCGGTTTTCCCTGAAGATAGGAGATTTGGGTAAGTGTGAAACAATCTATTTGAACAACAGAGGTGCACAACACACAATGATCCCATCGCCTTGGCGATTTCTGTGATGGATAGAGAAATACATGTCACCAAGCAAAGTCGGAACAGGATTTCCAATCAAAAAGACTTTTATGGCGTTGATATCAACAAAGTTGTTGACGTTGGGGAACAGAACCAACCCATAGATGAGCAAAGCTAATATAGCTTCAAAAGCTATCACATTACCAGTTTCGGCGAAACCAAAAGCTTTCTTCATTAGAAACTGCGAAGTGAAACCTTGGAGGTTTCCTTTAGTAGTCCAATTACTGTCTACTTCAGATTTTTTCAAGTGAATAATTGCTGCAATGACTTGTGATTTAGGAATGGATTCCAAACCATTGAAAGGTATTTTGTCAGACACAGGAACACCCAAAAGATTGGCATATTCTTCCAAGGTTGTGTCATACCCCAAAATTTGCCCATTACATTTTCATACTCAAGCTCATTTGAATGTCAAAGTCTCAATACTCGACTGAGTATACACTCTCCTAAACAACAACCTTCCAACTAGGGTTTTCTCTTTCTCAAAGAAAAGTCAGGTTCTGATGCCTCCAATGGACTCCATGGCCTCCCATATGACTCAAATAATCCTCATGCCAAGTTTCAAGTCCTGATTCAAAAAATTGCTCACTCAATGGCCCAAACGATCAATAATCGACTGGTTGACCTAAAAGTCAAACTATGGTCAAACCACAGTCAAAACTTCTGATTTTTGGTCAACAACCTCATTATGAAGTTTCATTCATCATTTGATCAAGAATTGATCATGATTCATCAAGAAAAGCTCCAGAATCATCAAGAACCTGAGTTTCTAAATTAGGGTTTTTAAGGAAAAGGTCAACTGAACTTTGACCAGCCATAACTCCCACATGAAACATCAGAAATTTCCCATCCAAAGCTCAATTTGAAGGAAATTTGATTCTCTACAATTTTGTGTCTCACATGCCAAGTCTAAAAATGCTTCATTTGAGAGATCTGGACTAAAACATTATAGGTCCTTTTCAAAAGTCAACAAGAAGTCACTTTTTTCAAAAGGACATATAAGGAGCATGGAAAATCATTTTGATATGAGACCAAAGAAACTGGTTAGAGGACTCACTAAGGTTTCTAAAAAGTCCTATAGCTAATTCATAGCTGAAATATTGAGAGATTTATGCCTTGTCAAAGTTAGGCGATTTTGAAGGGAAAATATGAAGTAAAAAGGGTTCAAATTGGAGTTTCTTGCAAATGGGCCTAACTTTTTAAGCTTCAATCTTGGTCCACAAGCTATCCAAGTTATCCAAATCACTTTCCACGAATTTTAAGATTTTTAGTTGATTTTATATAATTTTATTTCATTTAAAAAGTGATTTAAAGTGATATAATTGAAAGAAAAATCCAAGATTTGATTTGAGGAATCATATTGATCCATTCCAATCAACATTAAATCAGTATTGGCAAGAAAATTTCGTGGAGAAGTGATTGGGACAATATTGATGCAAATTAGGCCAAATTTTAGAAAGTTTTAAAGAAGATTTTTTAATCAAAATTCAACCAAATTGCAATCACTTGGATTTTTGATTTCTTTCTACTTGTGTTGACCTAATTTATTCCATTATATATAAACTTCATATTAAGAACTAAAAAAAAAACCTAACACGAAGGAGACAGCTCAAGAACGCATTCCAAACTCTCAAAAAAATCAAGAAAACTAGGGCTTATTAAAACCTGGTTCTCCAACCGTTCTCAGCCGATTCTGAAGATCAATTCATATTTCAGAGGTTCCCAGCTACTGATCCAAGCCTTTAAAGCAAATTAACTCATGCTTAGGACCTCTCTCACGAAGGTACACCATTAGTGGAACTCCTTGAATCTCAAGCATGCGTTATAGGTTATATTAATGTTGTTAATCCATATATTCCTGTTAATACTGATGCGTGCGTTTGTTTTGAGTCCTCGCATGAGAGTTTTGGTACAGCCGTCACGTTTTGCCATGGTTAGGGCACAAGGAAGGAGTCTCTTCGTTTTCCATGTTCCAGGGAGATTCAAGCCGAACCAGAGCCATATTCGTGATCAGGGGAAGAAAATAAGGAGGTCTAGGCATTCACGTTTTCCATTTGACCTTGTTCACGTGTTTTTCAATGTTGCAGGAAATCGAAGGTTTTTTCCGCAGGTAAAATCGTGGCAAAAACCATAACTAAATCCGCAGGTAACCTGGGGACGATGATGAACAGTGACGGTTGAAGATTTGACCATCATGCGTGGCAGAATGGAGTTTGCTATTCGCTAGTCAAATTGCCACAATCCCCTCCATTCCTCTCTCTTCACGCGCGCTTTAATTCTATTGGTCGGTCAACCTTGATTGGATTCTCTCTCCATTTTTATTAGCCGGCGCAGCAACTAGGGGGGCCCATCTGACTTTCTTTTTGACTTATTCAATTACCTTGATTGTTTTTATATTTATTGATGTTAAGTTTGTATAATAACAAGAAACGTTTGCAGATCAATTGGTAAAGAAAAGGGGGAGTTGTCTCTAGAAACCTGGGTTCGAGTTTGACCCAGGCTATTTATTTTTAACAAATACTCACGTATAGATCCAGCGTACCTGGCTCACGCATGACTATGATGCGTCCCCATGTATAGACTATCAGATCTCCATCACACCATATCCAACATATCAAAGCTGCGTCCCCACCATGTTCCTTCAGAGCTCACCCATACTGGATCAGAGCTAAGTACTTTAATTCTTATTTTGTCCTTTTATTGTTTCTTTTGTTTAGTTTTCTACTTTGTTTTGATAAAAAAAATTCTAACTATTTCTTTTAAAATTCATTCTTTTTTTTTTTATTTTATTTATCAAATTCAATTTAATAATTTTAATTTGGGTTAATAACTTTAAATTGATTTTAGATTTATAACTAGTTTTACTATTAAATTAATTAGGTTAGATAATTAGATAATTAAGTTAGGTTTTTTTTTAAAAAACTAATAATTAAGTTTTTAGGTTTGTTAACCTTGATTCATGTAACCCTAGAATTCTCAGGTAGGTGTTATCCACTAATGCATTTTAAACCTTATATACCTTTTGGGTCACAATAAGTTTTCTTAAATAACCCTTTAGGGTTTGTAAACCTTTAGGGTTTGTGATCAATTAGGGTTTAGATCAGTCAAATGCACTAACCTTTTCTGTCTTTGAATTTTCAGGATTAATAAAGACACGCACCATGCCAATCAAAAAGCTAAGTTCCGACTCTTTTTCTTAAATTTAATTTTTATTAATTGTTACATTTGCCTTCTAGGTTCAACTAGGGTTTACTTCATCTATTAAAGAATTCTGCCTCCACTCACCCCTATTGTTTTTCTGTTTAATTCTCAGATGATCGAAGTGGATCGGAGGTTCGAGGAGTGTCAAGGCTCAAGATGAATTAAATTAATTATTCATTTATTTTATTTTATTTTCTGTTTTAATCCCCTTCCCCGCAGGTGTTTATTGTAATAGCGTAGGACTTTTATTCTTCTGCCTTTAATTTCTGCAATTTTAAACTGCGTGGTTAGTAATCCTAGGGAGTGCAAACCATGAATTGAGCATAGATCACTAATTTACAAGATAAATATCAAGATAAATATCATCGAAGTTAATCACGTGATTGTTGCACTCACACACCTTTAGGGTAATCCCTCTGGTTGCCTTGTTGCCTTGTTGCCTTAATTTTGTTGCCTAAGAATAGTCAAGTCCCTTGATTCCGAGGATACCTAAAGCAAATGTTGCCTTCAAAGTTATTGAAACTCCCTCGAAGCTGCCTCGGTAAAATGTGATGATTGTCCCAATTGCTAAGGTATCCTCGCATGATGCCTAAGAGAATCAAATGACTATTATATCCTTCCCTAAAGACTACTTACCCCTTTATGGTAGGGACAGTCTTGTGGCGAACGATTATTCGATGACCCTTTCAATATCTAATTGAAAGACTTCCTACCCTTTATGGTATGGATAGACCCTTTCACCCGAAAGACTAAAAGAACGATTTTTCAAACATAGGGTAATTTCTATTAATTGCTTGCTCTTTTTCAATTCAAACTCAAATTCAAACTTTTTTCCCACTAATTTTCAAATGCTTTTCTAAAAGACTACGCTTATTTACAAGCTAAAGTTCTTATTCGAATTTCTATTCACACCCTATTTTTCAAACAATTCAAACATTTCAAAAGTGAGCTAAGCAATTAAGAGCCCATGGATAACCATGGATGCAAAGGGTGCCTTACACCTTCCCTTTGTATAACTTACCCTCCGAACTCAAAATCTTTAAAAGGTCTTTTCCTGTTCTTTTAGCCTTTCTATAATTGGATAAAATAAAAGTCGGTGGCGACTCATGCTTATCCGCAACATTTCGATTAAAAGTCAGTTCACCGTATTACAGAACTGGCGACTCTGCTGGGGATGCTTTCGAATAAAAGAGGGGTTACCTTAGAGCTAGGATCACTTTAAATTTGTTTGACTTGTTTGCTTTATCTTTAAAAGCTGTTTTGGGTATTCTACTGTGTAAAAGATCCTACACCCGGATCTAGTGTACCTTAGGTATGTGGCATGAGACCAGGGAGGCTGTACGACATGTATCGTTATGGTTGAACTGGTGGCCACCGTTAGTGTGACGCTTTGGTTTGTCCTGATGGCCCTTGAATATGATCGAGGAGACATTTGGCTACCGCGTGGTGTCACAAGCACTAATTCGCCCTTAGAACCTTAGTTGAACTTGACTTTGGCCTATAGGAAGTAGCGAGATAGCTGGCTTTGGATTCCTGACTGAAGCCGGTTGATACTCGATGCTACACTCATTGAGATTGGACTCTAGGGATGCTTTTGGCTGGCCGATCGAGTGCCATGTTGAGACAATACCCGCGAGAAAGATCAGGGATATGAGCACCATAGAACCCGGTTACTATTCTAGGACAGGTTGAACCAACTTAACTTCAGTGGGGAGGGTACTTACCTACGAACTTCACGCAAGCCTTTAAACCTAAGGACACTTGTGTGATTTGTCTGTGCTTACTACTAACCCTTTGGTTTTCTTTCAGGTTTTTCTTTTGGGACTCACTCGTCCTTACTAGCTTACGCTATGCCTGATGCATTACATAACATCATGACATCATACGCATAACATGATTTAACTAACCTTTTCAAGGATCTTAGGAATTTAGGGCGCACAAATTCAGGTACTCTTATCAAGGACTAAATTCCTATCAAGGGGCAAGAGGATTTACTTTCCTCTGGCCACATACCTTCCAATTCAGAGACTCAACACCTATCAAGGGGCAAGAGGATTTATTTTCCTCTAGCCGTGTACCTTCAAATTCAGAAGTATCCCGAATCAGAGGTGATGACCCACTCGGTATGGTGAGCTTGATTCCCATAGAAGAACATCCACAAAATCAGAGTTCTTCAAACGAAGAAGCGACCAAATCATTTTTTACGTTGCAAACTAAATTTCCGGAGATCCTTGAAAATATTGCATCTACATTCATAAACATTGCATAACAGGTTTCCACTACAGGTTTCTCACCTCCTCGCTGTTTATTTCAGCACAAATGGATCTCGAGCAATCAGTCAAAAATCTTCAGGCTCAGAACAACCAATTCCGAGAGATGATCTTTAACTTGGCCAAGGGGCAAGAAGAATTAAAGGCACTCCTATTCTTGGGGTACAATTACAATGCAAGATATGGTTATTATTCGAACAATCCTGATCATGATGTAAAGGATGGTATACCGTTGAAGCGTGCGATTAAAGATTTAATCATGACACTCAAATCAGAAAAGACCACGACAACGAAGTCACGACAACTGAGTCACGATAATGGAATCACGACAACTAAGTCACGACAACAAAGTCACGACAACTGAGTCACGATAATGGAATCACGACAACTGAGTCACAACAATCAATTCACTCATATGATCCAGACGCTCAGGGCAATCGAGCCAACAAATTCTAACACCTACTATAAACCCAATGCGAGGTGCGCGTACCATTCCAACAGTCTTAGACATTACACAAACAGTTGCTGGACATTAAAGAATAAGATTCAAGATCTGATCAATGACGGAGAAATCAAATCCAACCCTCCTGAAACCCCTGTGGTGATCACCGCTCCTATGCCTAGTCATGACGTGATTGATTGACGTCTCGACGGACGGACTTTTGGATCATTAGATCTACTTTCATTTGCAAGTTCTTTCCTGTTTGTTTAAACATTCGACTCATGATAGACATTATCTGTTTTAATAATCATCATCAGTGCATTGCATATATTTGTCTTGAATAAATTATTTCGCTATCACTCATTTTAAATTATGTCTCTACTTTGCATATGTTTTGTGATATTCAACTCCTATTAAAGCTGTATGCCTTTCGAGGGAGGATGACGAAAAGGATACCACAACTTCATACAATATGCTTTCGAGCGGACTATGCTGACGATGTACAGGCATTGTTTCAACCCCTAAACAATGGAGATATAAGGATGTTAATCCCTCGTCAACCCCTTTGAGCCTAAGGAGTAGAAGTTTTATTTCTTGAAGAAATTAAAACCCTTGATCATAACCTGGGGCAGGGTAGTTCTCAGTTAATTTGGCTGTGCATTCTATTTTAAGAGAATCGTTCGGTACACTTTTCAATAAAGGTTTCAATCACAAGCGTTCATCCGCACACATCAAAGAAGTGTTGGAGATGTCAATCAAAAGCCAATGATGGTTCATCAATCATTAAGCAAGGCAGTCAATATCTTTAAAAAAAAACGAAAAAAATGATGAAAAACATATATACAAAGAAAAGCCTGCTAAGTCAAAAATAAAAAAGAAGACTTAGGCAAAAATCAAGGCATCCCGGTGACTGTAAGCTCAAAATAGACAGTTCAGGCAAAAGTTAAGGATATCAAAAAGATGAAAAAGTAAATAAATTCCTGAACAACATAATGATGTGACTACCAAAAGGAAGAAGTGTCTGCCATCTCAAAAGCTCTCTTTGCTTGTGAACCATCATCATTACCAAAGGTGCAAATCCAAAAGTCTCTTAGAACCTGAATGCATAAGTTGAATTAACTGAGCTTAGGACTGAAGATCATCACGAAGAGGGGTGGGTACAATCAAATTTTGAGCCTTTATCCTTTTTTTCTTAAACCGTGAACCGAGCCACGTTACAACCCTTAAAAGTCCTAACTGAGGCATGGTTAGTTCGAAAGCATACTGTCACCAAAAAGGTATCCTGACTCCTTAAGGTTTACCACAAATGCTGAGTTGACACTTCGTTTTTTACAAACATCACGTTTTTATAAACATCATGTTTTTGCATATCCAGTTTTAATGTTTTTCAACAAACTCGAGACAAACGTATGCATTGCATCTCATGAATTCATTATTAAACATATTCTGCTACATAATTTCAAATGTTAGCATCAGAATAAACTTGCACAGGGTATGGCTAATGACTGAAGGTTATCCCGACAAACAAAAATTACTCCAAGAAGCCATGTCTCTTACGTATACAAGGGGCATGACATGTTTTGTCCAATCAATCTGGGGCAATCAAGTCAAGATTCCGAGAATCTCTCATGGATGCTCAAACAATCAGGGGCATGCATCCAAGTATATCTAAAGCTACTCCCCAATCAATGTGAGACATTGTCATGAGTCTATGATTACTGGGGGCATATCGCCCATAGTAAACATCTCATAAAGTCCTCGCGAGGCGAATCTTTCCAAGTTCCTATTAGCAGGGGCAAATCTATGCAAGTCCAGTTTGACATCTTGACCAATATGCAGTGGTGTGTCCTAATCAAATCCAGGAATGGTAGTTACTATGATACTTGGGGCAACTTTCAAGACACCCATAGAGCCGGGTTCACAAGATCATATCCCATCAGAGCAATCCTCAAGAAAATATCTTCAAACATACTCGTCCCGACATAGACATGGCTCCCCAACAGAGTTTACATCTTCAACGCTACCGGTTCTCCAACGCTTTGCTCTTCTCCAACATGGCTTATTAATATCTTCTATCCCCAGTCAGGGTACATCAAATTACTGATCTTCCCCAAACAGAAATCATAAATCCCCAACTGAGCATCTTCAAGATAAGATCAAACATCAAAATTACAATGACATGGAGATCCACCTTCTCAATCAAGATGTGTCAAATAGCATATATCATAGTCATACGTCATAAATCATAAACATATTCATACAATTGCATACATGTTCATACATAAAACATAATGCATCGCGACAAGTGCGTACATAACACGCAAGGTTCTCATTTATTTTGAGAATCCCGTCACATAAATGCATTACATACGTCATGACATGGCATAAAAAACTAACTTTGCCTTTTTCAGGTTACTGCTGCAGTCAAATAAACAACTTCAAAACCTTTGAATTTAAGTCGATACCTTGGACGGTTCCTTAATGATCTACCTTTGGATCTAAGTCGATACCTTGGACGGTTCCTTAATGATCTACCTTCGGATCTAAGTCGATACCTTGGACGGTTCCTTAATGATCTACCTTCGGATCTAAGTCGATACCTTGGACGGTTCCTTAATGATCTACCTTCGGATCTAAGTCGATACCTTGGACGGTTCCTTAATGATCTACCTTCGGATCTAAGTCGATACCTTGGACGGTTCCTTAATGATCTACCTTCGGATCTAAGTCGATACCTTGGACGGTTCCTTAATGATCTACTTTCGGATCTAAGTCGATACCTTGGACGGTTCCTTAATGATCTACCTTTGGATCTAAGTCGATACCTTGGACGGTTCCTTAATGATCTACCTTCAGAATTTAAGTCGATACCTCAGACGGTTCCTTAAACAATCTACCCTCGAATTTAAGTCGATATCTCCGACGGTTCCTTAAACAATCAATTATCCCCCTCAGTCTAATTCAGTTACTACGAACGGTGCTGACACGACAGGAGAATCTAATTCTATCATCACGAACGATGTAGACACGATTATCTCCCCAAGATCTAATTCAGTTACCACGAACGGTGCTGACACGATCGACCTTTAAAGAGATCTAATTCTATCATCATGAACGGAATAGACACGATCATCTTTCCAAGATCTAATTCAGGTATTACGAACGGTAGTGACACGATCAAATCTCAGAGATCTAATTCCATCATCACGGACGGTGTGGACACGATCAACTGCTTCTAAAAGTCTAATTCGGTTACCACGAACGGTGCTGACACGACAAGAGATCTAATTCTATCATCACGAACGGTATAGACACGATCATATATCCAAGATCTAATTCTATCATCACGAACGGTGTAGACACGATCATCTCTCAAAGATCTAATTCATCTACTACGAACAGTAATGACACGATCAACATACAAACAACTACTTCTCAACACTTCAAGTTCAGATATAGTCTAACGTGAGACTCATTCTGACGTTCAAAAACTTATCAAGACAGGTGGCATCTTCAAGCCCATCTCCGACAAAAGTCCCTACCTCAGCAAGGGCAAATTTCTTGGTATTCTAGTGTTCAATCCTCTTCCACCTTCAGATTCCGACTGGCATACAAACCACTCTACATCTTCAGGTTTAAGAAAATTGAACAGGGGCAACTGTCATACCCCAAAATTCGCCCATTACATTTTCATACTCAAGCTCATTTGAATGTCAAAGTCTCAATACTCGACTGAGTATACACTCTCCTAAACAACAACCTTCCAACTAGGGTTTTCTCTTTCTCAAAGAAAATTCAGGTTCTGATGCCTCCAATGGACTCCATGGCCTCCCATATGACTCAAATAATCCTCATGCCAAGTTTCAAGTCCTGATTCAAAAAATTGCTCACTCAATGGCCCAAACGATCAATAATCGACTGGTTGACCTAAAAGTCAAACTATGGTCAAACCACAGTCAAAACTTCTGATTTTTGGTCAACAACCTCATTATGAAGTTTCATTCATCATTTGATCAAGAATTGATCTTGATTCATGAAGAAAAGCTCCAGAATCATCAAGAACCTGAGTTTCTAAATTAGGTTTTTAAGGAAAAGGTCAACTGAACTTTGACCGGCCATAACTCCCACATGAAACATCAGAAATTTCCCATCCAAAGCTCAATTTGAAGGAAATTTGATTCTCTATAATTTTGTGTCTCACATGCCAAGTCTAAAAATGCTTCATTTGAGAGATATGGACTAAAACATTATAGGTCCTTTTCAAAAGTCAACAAGAAGTCACTTTTTTCAAAAGGACATATAAGGAGCATGGAAAATCATTTTGATATGAGACCAAAGACACTGGTTAGAGGACTCACTAAGGTTTCTAAAAAGTCCTATAGCTAATTCATAGCTGAAATATTGAGAGATTTATGCCTTGTCAAAGTTAGGCGATTTTGAAGGGAAAATATGAAGTAAAAAGGGTTCAAATTGGAGTTTCTTGCAAATGGGCCTAACTTTTTAAGCTTCAATCTTGGTCCACAAGCTATCCAAGTTATCCAAATCACTTTCCACGAATTTTAAGATTTTTAGTTGATTTTATATAATTTTATTTCATTTAAAAAGTGATTTAAAGTGATATAATTGAAAGAAAAATCCAAGATTTGATTTGAGGAATCATATTGATCCATTCCAATCAACATTAAATCAGTATTGGCAAGAAAATTTCGTGGAGAAGTGATTGGGACAATATTGATGCAAATTAGGCCAAATTTTAGAAAGTTTTAAAGAAGATTTTTTAATCAAAATTCAACCAAATTGCAATCACTTGGATTTTTGATTTCTTTCTACTTGTGTTGACCTAATTTATTCCATTATATATAGACTTCATATTAAGAACTAAAAAAAGAAAACCCTAACACGAAGGAGACAGCTCAAGAACGCATTCCAAACTCTCAAAAAAATTAAGAAAACTAGGGCTTATTAAAACTTGGTTCTCCAACCGTTCTCAGCCGATTCTGAAGATCAATTCATATTTCAGAGGTTCCCAGCTACTGATCCAAGCCTTTAAAGCAAATTAACTCATGCTTAGGACCTCTCTCACGAAGGTACACCATTAGTGGAACTCCTTGAATCCCAAGCATGCGTTATAGGTTATATTAATGTTGTTAATCCATATATTCCTGTTAATACTTATGCGTACGTTTGTTTTGAGTCCTCGCACGAGAGGTTTGGTACAGCCGTCACGTTTTGCCATGGTTAGGGCACAAGGAAGGAGTCTCTTTGTTTTCCATGTTCCAGGGAGATTCAAGCCGAACCAGAGCCATATTCGTGATCAGGGGAAAAAAATAAGGAGGTCTAGGCATTCACGTTTTCCATTTGACCTTGTTCACGTGTTTTTCAATGTTGCAGGAAATCGAAGGTTTTTTCCGCAGGTAAAATCGTGGCAAAAACCATAACTAAATCCGCAGGTAACCTGGGGACGATGATGAACAGTGACGGTTGAAGATTTGACCATCATGCGTGGCAGAATGGAAGCTTGCTATTCGCTAGTCAAATTGCCACAATCCCCTTCATTCCTCTCTCTTCACGCGCGCTTTAATTCTATTGGTCGGTCAACCTTGATTGGATTCTCTCTCCATTTTTATTGGTCGGCGCAGCAACTAGGGGGGCCCATCTGACTTTCTTTTTGACTTATTCAATTACCTTGATTGTTTTTATATTTATTGATGTTAAGTTTGTATAATAACAAGAAACGTTTGCAGATCAATTGGTAAAGAAAAGGGGGAGTTGTCTCTAGAAACCTGGGTTCGAGTCTGACCCAGGCTATTTATTTTTAACAAATACTCACGTATAGATCCAGCGTACCTGGCTCACGCATGACTATGATGCGTCCCCATGTATAGACTATCAGATCTCCATCACACCATATCCAACGTATCAAAGCTGCTTCCCCACCATGTTCCTTCAGAGCTCACCCATACTGGATCAGAGCTAAGTACTTTAATTCTTATTTTGTCCTTTTATTGTTTCTTTTGTTTAGTTTTCTACTTTGTTTTGATAAAAAAATATTCTAACTATCTCTTTTAAAATTCATCCTTTTTTTTTATTTTATTTATCAAATTCAATTTAATAATTTTAATTTGGGTTAATAACTTTAAATTGATTTTAGATTTATAACTAGTTTTACTATTAAATTAATTAGGTTAGACAATTAGATAATTAAGTTAGGTTTTTTTTAAAAAAACTAATAATTAAGTTTTTAGGTTTGTTAACCTTGATTCATGTAACCCTAGAATTCTCAGGTAGGTGTTATCCACTAATGCATTTTAAACCTTATATACCTTTTGGGTCACAATAAGTTTTCTTAAATAACCCTTTAGGGTTTGTAAACCTTTAGGGTTTGTGATCAATTAGGGTTTAGATCAGTCAAATGCACTAACCTTTTTCTGTCTTTGAATTTTCAGGATTAATCAAGACATGCGCCATGCCAATCAAAAAGCTAAGTTCCGACTCTTTTTCTTAAATTTAATTTTTATTAATTGTTACATTTGCCTTATAGGTTCAACTAGGGTTTACTTCATCTGTTAAAGAATTCTGCTTACACTCACCCCTATTGTTTTTCTGTTTAATTCTCAGATGATCGAAGTCGATCGGAGGTTCGAGGAGTGTCAAGGCTCAAGATGAATTAAATTAATTATTCATTTATTTTATTTTATTTTCTGTTTTAATCCCCTTCCCCGCAGGTGTTTATTGTAATAGCGTAGGACTTTTATTCTTCTGCCTTTAATTTCTGCAATTTTAAACTACGTGGTTAGTAATCCTAGGGAGTGCAAACCATGAATTGAGCATAGATCACTAATTTACAAGATAAATATCAAGATAAATATCATCGAAGTTAATCACGTGATTGTTGCACCCACACACCTTTAGGGTAATCCCTCTGGTTGCCTTGTTGCCTTGTTGCCTTAATTTTGTTGCCTAAGAATAGTCAACTCCCTCGATTCCGAGGATACCTAAAGCAAATGTTGCCTTCAAGTTATTGAAACTCCCTCGAAGCTGCCTCGGTAAAATGTGATGATTGTCCCAATTGCTAAGGTATCCTCGCATGATGCCTAAGAAAATCAAATGACTATTATATCCTTCCCTAAAGACTACTTACCCCTTTATGGTAGGGACAGTCTTTTGGCGAACGATTATTCGATGACCCTTTCAATATCCAATTAAAAGACTTCCTACCCTTTATGGTATGGATAGACCCTTTCACCCGAAAGACTAAAAGAACGATTTTTCAAACTTAGGGTAGTTGCTATTAATTGCTTGCTCTTTTTCAATTCAAACTCAAATTCAAACTTTTTTTCCCACTAATTTTCAAATGCTTTTCTAAAAGACTACGCTTATTTACAAGCTAAAGTTCTTATTCGAATTTCTATTCACACCCTATTTTTCAAACAATTCAAACATTTCAAAAGTGAGCTAAGCAATTAAGAGCCCATGGATAACCATGGATGCAAAGGGTGCCTTACACCTTCCCTTTGTATAACTTACCCTCCGAACTCAAAATCTTTAAAAGGTCTTTTCCTGTTCTTTTAGCCTTTCTATAATTGGATAAAATAAAAGTCGGTGGCGACTCATGCTTATCCGCAACATTTCGATTAAAAGTCAGTTCACCGTATTACAGGTTGGTACCAACTGGTAGTCTGGAAAGGTGAAGCACCGATAAACGGGATCATAGAACTGAACCAGAGTTTTGAGAAGTCCTTCATCAACATGGATGTTCAAGATAGGCAAAAGCTTTCCATGGCTTTTCCTAAAATCGGAAAGATCCTGTACCAAAGACGCTAACTCTCTCAGTTTTTCCACATCAGGCGATCTGAAATCGTACCTTTTAGTATGTCTTTTTACCCATTCCATAACTTAAGCCTATAATGTTTGCAAAGAAAACTCTCTAAATTTTTGGAAAAAATCATGTTTTTTTTTTTTGGTATGAAAATAATGGATTTTTAATGAATGTATGAATGCATGGATGCATGAATGCCACATATACAGATATGGTAACGCAAACATGATAATGCAAACATGGTACACATAGTTTCAAAGGTTCGACGTCACGAGCATGAGGTCAAAGGACCAAACATGGGATAGTACTAGAGGTTAATCACCCGCATAACATGTTCTAATGATACGTCAGAGTCCGCATTTTTCTTTCGGATATTACCGGGTTGCACAACTGAACTTGTGAGCCAATAATATTCTCAAGAAAAACTCGTCTGCGTGTGGCTCTCCGCATGACAACTAATCTAAGTCTACACCTGAATAGTTTCTGCGCCACAACCTAATAAGGCCATGATGGGATAATGGGTTCTACGGCCAACTCAACTTCTACAATCAAATGAAAGCAATAATGTCTTCGCAACTGAACTTGCTAAACATATACTACCAACAAGGAACCTCCACTGAGTTAAAGGATTCTCATGACAGCTTGTTAAGGACTGAACTCCTTGTATGCCATACATGACTTTACCACCACCTAATTCTTATGTGTACTTAATCCCGGTTAGGATTTGTCCATAATGTATCACTCGTAACGGAACCACACATGTAGCAAGAATGAAATGACAAACATGGACAAGTATAACAATTAGGATTAACCCTTTCTTTGGAAACAATAAAAAGATAGTCCCGAGTGAAGTCGCCATTTCTGTCGTGGTGAAAAATCGGGATGAGAGACACCGGATGCCTTCTTTGGGCTCGGGCTCAAAAAATGATCTTTTGTTTTTGGGTCATGACCAAACTATTTATTGTTTCCAAAGCAGGAAAAGGGAAAAAGTTGCACAAACCTTAAAAGATATGCAATGCAAATAATACAAAATTAAAAGCAAAGCAAAAGGGGGAGAGATTCCGGGTAAGGGGTTGGTTATACGAAGGGAAGGTATTAGCACGCTACGTATCTATAGTACTCTATAGGATCCTTGGTTATACTTGTTTGTTTATTTCTTGCTATGCTATTGGGAAAGTTTCTCCTTTGTGATCAAGGTGGGGACCTAAATGGGTTGTTTGATTTTTCTCGCAAAGATCATCGCAATCTTCTGCATACATATCCCTTAGAGGGAATCAGAGCAATTGTAGCTCGAGGTCTACGGGAAGCTAAGGTTTGAGTGGTTTGAGGGAGATAGAAGTATGCTCGCTAAGGATGAGAAAGTCAGAGCAATCGTAGTTCCCACTTATGCTAGTGGAAGCAAAGGATAAGAGACAAATGTCATCTCAATGATCGATGTATCTAATCTATTTCATCACATACATCTGTTAATTTTGTTTGAATCTTTTCATTATAAGACCTGGGTTGTGCCACTTATGTTTCTTAGAATGATAAAGATGTTTTGTTTAGCCAGCCTTATGGCAAAAAGTATGATTAGCCAGCCTTGTGGAAAAAAGTTTAATTAGCCAACCTTGTGGCAAAAAGTTTGATTAGCCAGCCGTGTGGCAAAAAGTTTGATTAGCCAGCCTTGTGGCAAAAAGTTTGATGAGCCAGCCGTGTGGCAAAAAGTTTTGATTGTGATGATATAGAAGAGATACTCCTGCCATAGAGATGATAAATGTCTAATCTCCTAGGGTATTTTATTGTGATATGGGGATGCTTTTAAGAAGCCTGTGGGTCCTTGTACGAAGCCCAAGAGGAGGCTATTAGAGGGTCCTTGCATTATAAGCCCAATAGGAGGCTATGGGAGGCACAGTCGAGGGTTCTTGCATTGTAAGCCCAAGAGGAGGCTATGGGAGGCACAATCGTTTGTATAAAGCCCAAGAGGAGGCATGGTATAGTTGGTTTGAGCTCTTAGAGCGATTTCACCGGGAAACCATACTCTATGTCCTAACCTAGCTAAGAGAGATTCTTTGCACGAAGCCCAATAGGAGGCTATGGGGAACCTAGTGTTGTACTAAGTTGAACAAGCATATAACATGAACAAGTATATGAACAAATATGAACAAGTATATATGACAAAGTGTGTGTACATTGGAGTTTATGAAGGAAATATACCTTTAAGGATGAACGACTTATCAAACAAGGTTATGTACACGGGAATGGGACTTATACTCAAGGAGAGGCCCAATAAGTTTTGATTTTAGGTTTCGTACAGACTGAGAGGAAAAAACCTAATTCTTGATTTGTATTTAAAGGTTTAAATCAAATCGATCGATGTATAAAAAGATAGGCATATATATAAAGAAAGACCTAATTTTATACAAGGGAATGGGACTTATAACTTAAGGGATGCCCATGTTTTATTTTATAAAACATGGTTGATTGATTTGTTAAAAGACGCGAGGTTTGTAAACTTAATTAAGGTAAGGACAAAGCCTATGCCTAATTAAGACCTAAGTGCTTAGGGTTTGATCACAAAATATTTACAAGTGATTAGGTTTTGAAAATCAATATGAAAAACTAATTTTTAAAGTATTAAAAACACTTAAAATAACAAATGTTAAAAAAAAGGTTTTGGTCCCATAGGGACTTGAACTCGTGACTTTGAGGTCACCAACCAAAACAACAGCCAACTGAGCCACACTTGTGGCTTGTATGTAACACGCATTGAATTGATTATATTTCAAAACGAGATTTCAAATTTCCTGAACAAAAATGGCGCCAAGAACACAACCTCAATTTGATTTTTGAATTTTCTTAAAACTAAATCATTTTGATCAAGTAGATAGCCTAACTTGCTCGATTTTCCATAAGGAACATGATAGTGCTCTTTAATTTCATTTATTTTTACTCTAAGACCATCAATTTCCTGATGAACACGAAGAACCCTATTTTTAACAATAAATATGAAATCGTGTATGATTGATGAAATATGAAATTGATTGAGGGTTAATGATCAGTGATAGTGCAGAAACAAGATGGCAAAGCATTATTTCATTTATGATGCATGATTCATGGAGTTTGAAGTTCAAGAGACTTACCTCTAAAGTTTGAAAAACTGAGAATCGAATTCTTGCCTGGAGGTGTTACAGATGTTGTTACTCAATCTGGACAGCTTCAATGGACCTTAGGGAACATGTTTGAATGCTTGGAATGATATGAGAACTCCTGGATCAAGTGGTAGCACCCGATCTGCAGTAGGAGCAAGTGAGGATCGAATTTGATGATGGAGATGTTTCAGGTTGATGGTGAGTGTTTGGATCACTTATATGAAGTATATTGATGATGTTTGAAGTGATACTTTGGACAGATATTGCCAGGTATGGAAATTGGCATGTTAAGGTTCACTATGTGTTCATTTGGAGGTTGAAATGTGATTATGAGTTTTAGGTGTTTTGGTGATGTGTGAGTGGATCAAACACTTCCCAAATGATGTTTAGAAGTTGTTAGAACCATCACTTTGGCCAGAACTTCAATGGTTTGGAGGTTGGAATTTCTACCTCTTTGAAACTTAAGAAACTTGCAATTCAAGAAAGAAGAGAAAACCAATGCTCTAAAAGGTTTTGGTGTGAGAATGGATGAGGTTTGGACCTCTATTTATAGGCCAAGAATTCTGAACTTCAAGCTTTGCAAGTTGATCTTTCTTTGGTAATTTGGCATTAAGAGATAAAATGGTATCTTTGCATTTAATGCAAAAGGTTAAAACCTTTAACCATGATTTAAAATCTCAAGTGTTTGGAGATTCCTTCTAATATGATATTTAATGCTTTGAACTTGCCCTTTCAAATTGCAAGAGGTCATTGCTTGTATTATAGGTCCATAAAGTGTTTAAACTTTGTGAAAAATGGCTTATAATTCAAGCATAATGGTCACTAATGTCAAAATTCAAAACCATAGCTCCACTCCATATTTTTTCATGCTCTTGGACATTTTGGAAAGCTCTTGTTATGTACTTCAAATCTTTAGTTGAAAGCTTCCTCAGGATCTTTAAGGAAATGGGTGAAAAAGACATATAAAGTTTGAAGAAAATGAGGTCTTTTTGTTAATTTTTCAAAAGATACCAACTTTGAAGCTCCATATCTCTTAAATGGTTAATCTTTTGCAAAAAAATTATATGTTTCAAAGTTGTTCATTGGATCAAAATCTACAACTTTCATGTTGGAAGTTTTTTTCAGTTTGTAGGTGAATCTTTGAGATATTCCTTTCCAAAGTTTGGAAAAAACCCTTGAAAACACTTAAAAAAATTTTTCTAAGTATGAAAAGTCAAAATTTGACTTTTTGATTCTTGATTGATTTTCTTGATTTTTATTGATCAAATGACTTCAAATATCATATATTGATGATTCAAATCTTCAAAAGTCATGGTTAACCAAATTTTCAAAAAAGTCAATGGTGATCTTGTACAGTTGACTTTTTCAGGTGAATCACGTTTCTGGAGATTTCAGGTGAATCAAGATATCCTCATCAAATGAATGGTATGAATGGATATTATTGAGGTATTAGAGGACCTTGAGCCATGGTTTGAGTTATGTCACCATGTCCTGATTAAAAGTCAACTTTCTAGGTGAATTAGGTTAAAAATCCTAATCGTGGGCCAGATGAAATTGATGACTGTGGCTCTTGAATTGAAGTAAAATTTCCATTGGATATTGACATAGGGATTATTTGAAGATGATTAGGCCATTTGAAAAATGTCTTGGAGTTTTTGAGGGTTTCCCAAATGTGTGCCCTGATTTCAGTCCTTGATAGGTTAAAAACCCTAGTCTGATGACCTGAAATTTCACTGTTAATCAATCCTTGTGTGGGAGATGTCTCGAGCCAATAGATTAGGTCAAGATGATGCATTTGGAGTATTGAGTTCATGTCCCAAGCCATTAGGTCAAATCCCGAGCAAAAGTCTGGAGTATGATGTCTTCAGTCAAAACCCTAATTTGGTCGATTCAAAGCTTTTGAGCTTGTTGAAATGAATTATTGAGAACCAAATGTTGATTGTTGATGAAGGGAGAACAAAACCTTAATTGATTTTTACTTGTACTGATGAGTGATTTCTTGATTAAACCCTGTTGAGCACAAGTAGCAAACACAAGCTATGCAATTTGTTAGTGATGCAAATGATGCACATGAAGATGA